>NC_063060.1:20551234-20851234 GCF_018812025.1 Megalobrama amblycephala | reverse complement strand
GTTATCCAAGTACATTTTTCTGTTGATATAAAAAAAAAAAAAAAAAATCGGGTAGATTTAGCAATATAGCGGCTGTATGCAGTGTTACCAATTGCTTTAAACTGAAAGTAGCTAAAACTGTTTGCTAAATGTTGCTAGATGATGTCATACTTGCGAGTCCACTGATCTATATTAAAGGTGCCATAGAATGCTTTTTCACAAGATATAAGTCTAAGGTGTCCCCTGAATGTGTCTCTGAAGTTTCAATTGAAAATACCCCACAGATTTTTTTTATTCAGTTTTTTAACTGCCTATTTTGGGGCATAATTATAAATGCGCCAATTCAGCGCGCATCCCCTTTAATTGCTCGCGCTCCCCGCCCCCAAGCTCGCGACTCTATAATATATTGCATAAACAAAGTTCACACAGCTAATGTAACCCTCAAAATGGATATTTACAAAGTGTTTGTCATGCAGCCTATCGGATCATGTAAGTATGTTATTTATTTGGATGTTTACATTTGATTCTGTATGAGTTTGAGGCTATGCTCCGTGGCTAAAGCTAACATTACACACTGTTGGAGAGATTTATAAAGAATGAAGTTGTGTTTATGAATTATACAGATTGCAAGTGTTTAATAATGAAAGTAACGACGGCACTTGTCTCCGTGAATACAGTAAGAAACGATGGTAACTTTAATCACATTTAACAGTACATTAGCAACATGCTAACGAAACATTTAGAAAGACAATTTACAAATATCACTAAAAATATCATGATATCATGGATCATGTCAGTTATTATTGCTCCATCTGCCATTTTTCGCTATTGTCCTTGCTTGCTTACCTAGTCTGTTGATTCAGTCGTGCAGCTCCAGACGTTAATACTGGCTTGTCTAATGCTTTGAACATGGGCTGGCATATGCAAAATTTGGGGGCGTACATATTAATGATCCCGACTGTTACGTAACAGTCGGTGTTATGTTGAGATTCGCCTGTTCTTCAGAGGTCTTTTGCAAAAATCAAATTTACATAAGAAGGAGGAAACAATGGTGTTTGAGACTCACTGTATGTCATTTCCATGTACAGAACGCTAATTATTTAACTATGCCAAGATAAATTCAATTTTCAATTCCAGGGCACCTTTAATATATAGATCAGTGGGCGAGTCACGGAATCTAGACAAGGTTTGTCCAAGAAGTTGCTAGATTTGTCGCTAAGATTTTGAAAAAAGTCTCAAAAGGGGAGGGGAAGTCGCTAAATCTATAATGACAAATTCGTTAAACTGGCAGCACTGGGTGTATGATGTATAATACGCAGATCGTATATTACAATGTTATGATGAACTATATGCCTTTCTCCACTGACGTCCTGAGTTGTTCAAAGTGCTTCTAAGGATACTGATTGTTAGAAGGCAACGGGACTATGGTTTGTGTAACATAGCAACAAATTATTAACTATTTGATAACGTAGTCGAGCAACATGCTAATCATATTAATTAGTTATGTGTTTGATGTTGTAAAAAACTATACCATTATGCTGCGTTTACCTCAATAAGTTGATCGAACGGATCTCTGAGCTGGTGTGATCAGGGTTGCCAGGTTTTCACAACAAAACCCGCCCAATTGCTCCTCAAAACTATAGCCCAAAACTAGCCCAATCGCATTTCAGGGGAGTCCCACGGTAAAATTTGCTTTCCGGGGGGGGGTAAAATTCACATTCCAGGGGCTTAATATCATGTTATTTTGGGTCGATTCAACCCGCGGACATGAAAAACAACCCATGGCAACAGTGTAAAAGTAGCCCAATTCCACTGGAAATCCGCAGACTTGGCAACACTGTGTGTCAGTGAGTGGAGGCGGGGCTAATTATCATATTCATAGATCTGTATATACTAAATGAAGCAAGGGTGTAGAGTTACATTCAAGCTATTTTAAGGCATAAAGAAAATTTTTCATAGGAAAAAACATTTAAATATGTCATTTTGGTGATCAAAGATGAGGTTTAAGGGATAAAATCATTGACTAGTGTTACTTTAATTATATTATTAATATCGAATAAAATCCCATTTGATACAACCAAGTCCTAATTTCTTGCATTATGGAATTAGATTTAAATGAATAATATTTAATATTTAAATATAATAATATTTAAATTTGAATATTGTTAAATTTGGTCCACAAATAACAGGTGGGGGAGTGTTTGGAAAACATGGTCGAAAAAAGTAATTATTTCAGTTTGTTCCAGTAGATGAACTGAAATGAACCCCTATACCTTTAAAAAAAAAAAAAAAAAAATTGAAGAGTGTATTTGTGTTGAAATATGATTGGACATGTTAAACCTTTTGCTGGCCATTTAAATCAGTTCATCAAACTGTACGACTGCCCTGTAAAACCATGTCATTGTCAATGAACAGGTCAAATACAATTCACAGATTTAGCAGATTGATTTTGTCTTTTTTAAATTGATACTTTATATATATTTGACAGAAAATGCTATAAAAACGAAAAAAAAAAAACAGAGAAATAAAAACAATGCCAACAAAAAAGCAGAACTATAACAGTGTAGCTATAAATAAACAGTGAGGATATTATAGAATGTTCCCACCACTGACATCACGTCCTGTGTCAAGTGGTTTGATTTGCTTCAATTTTAGCAGGAAGATAGCAGATGCTAATCAATGTGCATTAACAACACTCAGGAACATGTAGGAACATTGGGGGAACATCTAGGGAATTGTGCGTAGAGGTGTTAGTGTCAGCGAGAGCAAGGATAGAGAGGGAGAGAAAAATGAGAAAAAAAGAAAGAGGCCGAGAGAGGAGAGGGCCCTTTTACGGCATGTTTTCCAAGCTCTTATAGAAGGACTGGCAAATGAAACTAATGACTCAGTACTGTGACTCAAACTGTCTGGTAATCAAATCCTATCCACAGAAAAGCACTTGACATGAGCAAACATACGCACGCAGACGCAAACACACACAAAACATGCCACATTTTCTTGTGATCACCATTGCCCCTGACAAATCCCTGTATTATTGTGCTGAAAAAAGCCCATCCGCTGCCCACAATCGTTCTCCCACACTACACACAATCTCTAACAGCCACGCTCCAGCGTTTCAGAGCTTCACAGCTGTCCTGCTCGCATTTCAGATATCCATCCTCCGTTCTCATTTGTCCGCTTACGGCATGGCGTCCATCACCGTGTTATCGGTTTGTCCAGCTCGTTTTGTAAGATTCATGGTGTTCTGCGCTCTGGCTGTTGGCAGACACTTTCTTAAAGCCAGTTTGTGTTTTAATGTGTGTTTTATTCCAGTGGTTCTCAACTGGTGGGTTGTGACCCAAAAACGAACAGCTGGTTTGTTATGATAAAGTCGTTGAGAGCAGGGTAAAAACAATGCTAAATGCAGCTAACCACATCATAATGCATCGTTAGGTTCAATGAGATACCTGACCCAGGTGAAAAAAGAAAAAGTGCACTAAAATACTTTATTTCAGTGCACTTAGTACACTTCCATAATGTACTTAAAGTGCTCTATTTTCATGCGCTAATTTATACTAAAAATGTATTTTTAGTGGAAATTTATATTTATACTTTTTTAGTACTTCTTAAAATAATCTAAGATAATCTGTGCTATTTTGAGACTCCATGAATATGAGCTAAAATGTTCTTGTAACATACTATCTCTGTATTAAAAATGTATTTATTTACCACCTGTTTAGTTACACTTGAACCCATCTTTCATACACTTTTAAACATCAAAACACTCATCAGACATAGAAAATAGTCTTATGAATTATTTAAAATATAATAATTAGTGGTATTTACTTTTTCAAGTGCACTGAAATACTACTGAAGTAAATATACTTTTAATTAGTGTATTTATAGCGTATAACTTTTACAATTTTATTTAGCACAAAAAATAAGAATGTACTTGTTTGTATTTTACCTGGACAAAGCTGTCCGTAAACATTCTCCAGTCATCTGAATGGGCCCTCAGTTCTCCAGGTGTTTTTCACCTGAGGCATAAATGTGATTATTCACTCTGGAGACAGAAGAAAATGACATCATGACAGCGTGGATTGACTGATGGCACCACAACAACACCAAGACCTTCACTGGCGACTGTCCTATGACATTGAAAAAACAGCAGACAGTGAGAAAATGTAAATTTATTACACACTTTTAAAAGCCTCTGAAGACAATTTAGGCTCTGGTAAAACCTCTACTATAATATAACCAAATACACTCTTAAAAATAAAGGTTCAAAAAGAGAGTTTTTGCAGTGATACCATAGAAGAACCATTTTTGGTTCCTCAGAGAACCTTCTACTGAACACTTAAAATAATTATCTGAGGCCCTGTTTACGCCTGGTATTAAGATGTGTTTTGTTCGACCAGATCACAAGTGGACGACACTAAATACAGGTGAGCTTGTCCAATTTCGACCACTTCCAGCGGTAGTCAAAAACGCATTCGACCGGATTGCTTTCGTAGTGTAGACGCTCATGTGGTCGAATGTGTTCAAACAGCCACAAAAGACCATCTACTCTCCACCTATAGAACTAATTCGTAAACATGGGAAGTGCGCTTGTCAGACAGAATTTAAAACTTTGTCGGCTGAAGACGAAAAATGTACCAAGCACAATGTTCTCTCATCATTCCTGATTTCTAACACACACTCACAGCTGTCAGAGCAGAAATAAAAGCTGATGCTCTCTGTATGTTTTTCTGCTATCTCCAGTAGCGTTCATATGTAAATTGTGCGAGCTTATTTTGTCCATTAGATCAAAAGATCTGAAAAAGCCAATACATTTACTTGCCCATAGACCCTCCCCTCGAAGAAATCAGGACAGAAGTGGCTGAAATTGGACAAAAGAGACGGATTAAAATGGGAATGTGTCTCCCACATCTACTTGATCAGATCAACCAAAACGCATCTTGATACCAGGTGTAAAGGGGGCCTAAAGAATCTTCAAGGTTCCTTGAATGTTAAAGGTTCTTCATGAAAACATAGATACCAATAAAGATCCTTTATTCCTAAGAGTGTATAGTGTAGGTTGCTTGCAAGAAAATACTGTAGATGGCTACATTTGAATGACCATCAATGGTAAAAGATGCTCTTTGCAGCCAGATGGTAAAGTTATGGTATATACCAGCAGGGACTAGCTTAACCTTATTAAAAGCGATAGCCTACCGACTTTTAAAAGGCAGGGGAAAATGTTTCCCATATGTTTTGTTTTTGACGTCAAAAGCTGCATATCCAATCAAACTCTACTGTATTTTGGCACAAATTGATCTGAGTTATAGAAGCAGCCAAACTAGGCAGATGCCAACATGGACAGGTTGTGTGACATGCCCCCATCCTTGAAAACCATGAATAAAACCACAAGGCACAAAATACAGTCCAGACGGTATTAAATATAGATTGCAGCACAGCCTCTTTTTTGTGGTGAATTACTGGCTGCCAAGAGCATGAAACCAGTGAAATTCAAGACACATTTAAGAACCAAAACATCAATTGTCAATTTATTTTAAGGACCTTTTTGTTTACTTTTGTACTATAAACAATTTGGTAGCATTTTGGTCCTGAAGCGTTGAGAACCACTGTTGTAGTATGAATTGCTCCATAACATCTCAAAGGTGAGACTGTGGATACACTGCATCAACAATCTATGATCTGGCCTCAGGCAAAGATCGAGCAGCAGGACAATATGCTCAGCTGAAATCTGTAAAACAATTGTCTGAGATCATCAAAAAAACGAAATGCAGACATCGCCCTGTATTACGTTGTCTTTCTACCTTGTGTGAGTTTTGAGGGTTTTTCTGACGGGCACTGTTCCTCCATTGGGTTCATCGCTGTTTTCTCGGCTCAGCAAAAGCCCCAGAAAAGTGCTGGGGCTACATCTGCTGCTGTTGGTGGGGGGTTGTGTCGCCACGGCGATGGCTGAGGAAGTGATGCGGGAGCCAACAGAGAAAATTTTTCCATGAGGATGAAGGAATGGAAAAAAGTAGTTTTTTTCATTTCTAAAAAAGGGAGGGAAAGAGATGGTCACACAGGGAACAATTAAGGAAGAGGCATATCCACACACTGAAGGGCATCAAAAACACCGCCCACCTGAAATGAAGCGTGAGAGATATTAGTAGCCTTTAGAGAGAGACACATTCAAAACCCAAAAGTCTTACCAAGTTCTGCCTATCTAGAGTATAATAACTCATCAAAAGAATATGATTTTTAATTGACGTGACTAATTTGACATTTTAAATATAGATAATTATTATATGGTTATTTCAACGTCTGGCACTTTTTAGGTCCCAGGGCTTAATATTTCATCTTTTTGAAGATAATATGAAGTACACATTAAAGCGAACTTGGAAACTTTTTACCAATTCTTTTGTCCAATGCCTTTTAATTATAGATTTTATTGTTTTGCTCTTGTCTCAGACTTTCAATCTTGAAATATGAAAACACTTGATTAATTACTGCAAAATTAAAAGTAAATAAAAATAAACAATTTCAATATTCATTGTATGAAAAATGTTCTAAAAAATAAGAAAAAAGAATATATGTAATACTACAGTGCCCTCCACAATTATTGGCACCCTTAGTATATATGAGCAAGGGCGGCTGTGAAAATAAATCTGCATTGTTTATCCTTTTGATCTTTCATTCAAAAAATTCACAAAATTCTAAAGAAGTAAAACAATTGAAAGTGGGTGGAAACTCACATTATGAAATAAATGTTTTTCTCCAATACATGTTGGCCACAATTATTGGCACCCCTATGAGTAAAATTCCCATTCATAAGTATATTCCCATTCATATTTACATTTTTTAGCACACCAGGGTGACTAGGAGCATGAAATTGCCCAGCCATGACTTCCTGTTCCACAGGAGTATAAATATGTGTAAACATAAAGGCCAAATTCCCCTAATCATTCTTCATAATGAGAAAAAACAAAGAATATAGTTCTGATGCGCCGCAAAAGATTGTTGAGCTTCACAAAATAGAAAGTGGCTATAAGAGAAAAGCTAACACATTGAAAATCCTCATTTCCACTATCAGGGAAATAATTAAGAAGTTTCAATCAACTAAAGATGTTGCAAATCTGCCTGGAAGAGGACGTGTGTCTAAATCGTCCTAATGCACAGTGAGGAGGAGAGTTTGAGTGGCCAAATCCTCCTTGTTCATCCAGAAACAATCTCCAGCATATTCAGTTGTCAGACAAGACTGGAGCTTCAAAAGGGACCTGGTTCTATGAAACTAAAAAAAAGAGCTTTTTGGCAGCAAACCCACCAGATGGGTTTGGTGCACACATGGATAAAAAGTACCCCATGGCCACGGTTAAATCTACTGCTGGATCTTTAATGTTGTGGGCCTATTTTTCTGCTGGTGGTCCTGGACATCTTGTTCAAATACATGGCATCATGGATTCTATCAAATACCAACAGATAAAAAAAATCAAAATCTGACCGCTTCTGCTAGAAATCCAATAATGGGCTGTGGTTGGATCTTCCATCAGGACAATGATCCAAAACAAACATCAAAACCAACACAAAAATGTGTCACTGAGCACAAAATGAAGCTTCTGCCATGGCCATCTCAGTCCCCTGACCTGAACCCTAAAGAAAATGAGTGGATGAACTGAAGAGACGAAGCACTGGAATCTGAAGGATCTGTAGAGATTCTGTATGGAGGAATGGTCTCTGATCTCTTGTCAGGTGTTCTCCAAATTCAAAGCTGTTATCTTGGCAAAAGGAAGTTGCAAAAAGTTTTGAGTAAAAGGGTGCCAATAATTGTGGCCAATGTGTTTTGGAGAAAAACATTTATTTCATAATGTGATTTCCCCCCACTTTTAATTCTTTTCCTTCAATGAAAGGTTATAATTTTGTGATTTTTTTGAATGAAAGATCAAAAGGATAAACAATGCAGATTTATTTTCATAGCCGCCTTTGCTCATATTTACTAAGGTAAATATAGTAAGGTATAAGGTAAAGTGCTAATAATTGTGGAGGGCACTGTACTATGTATACTACTGCTCAAAAGTTTGGGGTCAGTAACTGTTTTCAATATTGACAATAATCAGAAATGCTTCTTGAGCAGCAAATCAGCATATTAGAATGATTTCCGAAGGATCATGTGACACTGAAGACTAGAGTAATGATGCTGAAAATTCAGATTTGCTAGTATCTGGTTTTGGATCGGACCCCCTTTTTAATTCTTTAATTCTTAATTCTTCTTGACATAGATTCAACAAGGTCCTGGAAACATTTCTCAGAGATTTTGAGAAATGCAGATTTGTCGGCTTTGTGACATAGCGCATTATCCTGTAGCCATCAGAAGTGTGGTCTTAAAGGGATGGAGATGAGCCGCTATTTCCACCACAGGAACTTTCCCCAAGAACTAGGAACTTTGGTGTGGTACTCGGTGTGTTTCGACTGCAGGAACCAAGGTCTAAAAGTTCCGGGTAAAAAAAATCCCCCTCAGAAATTACCTGCTCGCTAGGTAGTACTTTTTCAAAGTTCCGGAACTTTTGGGGGTGGGACTTGGGCGCTGAACATGCTGATTGGTTGAGTTCACACAGCATTTTGATTGGTTGACTCCATGTAGCATTTTATTTCAACCATCATTTTTTAAAGTCTGTTGGGGTGCGTGCAGTAAGAATTGTTTGCTGTTCGAATCAACAATGGAGAAAATACGACCAATGGACTAACAATGAGGTTTAGGCTTTATTAAGCTTATATGCGGCGGATGAAATCCAGCAGGAACTGGAAAGTCGCACGCAGTTATACGTCACCGGACTATCTTCGCGGTACTTTAGACCGCTATGGAAACGCAGCTAGCAGTAGGTCTGGGGGGATAAAATTTCCTGGAACAAATTGTTCTGGGTAATTTCGGTGGAAACGCAGCTGTGGTCAGCAACAATACTCAGGTAGGCCATGGACTTTAAGCAATGCTCAACTGGTACTAAAGGACCCAAAGTGTGCCAAGAAAATATCTCCACACCATTACACCAGCACCAGCCTGAACCATTGATACAAGGCAGAATCCATGCTTTCATGTTGTTTACACCAAATTCTGGCCCTTCTTAATGTTGCAGAAGAAATCGAAACTCATCCAACCAGGCAATGTTTTTTTCCAATCATCTATTGTGCAATTTTGGTGAGCCCTAAGTTTCCTGTTCTTAGATGACAGGAGTGGCACCGGCGTGTTCTTCTGCTGCTGTATATAATACAAGCCCACCTTCAAGGTATAAATCATGTAAAAGCATTAACTAACCTCCATAATATATTACTTTCATCAGTCCTACTAACATTACAAAAAAAATAACAAATAAAAAAAATGAAAGACCCATTTGCCACATTTGCCTAAGTTAACTTTCTTCCTATACAGTGACTCATGCACAGTCTGTGTAATTTCACAGATTAGATGGTACAGTGCGTGCTTGAAGTGGTTTCAGACCCAGATAGATCTTAGACTGCGAACCCTGGGGATCTAAGTGGTCTATATGGTTTTAAAAGCAACCCTACAGCATCAATTACACTGATGAAATTCATTAGGGGTGCTGATTCTCTACACAGGAACCTCAGGAAAAGAGTGCAGGGCATTTTTGAGGGGTAGAGAGAGAAATATGCCATGGAAGACATGGATATAAAACCAGGGGGGAGGGGTGCTTAAATATGTCACCTAATTAAAAAGAGTTGCTCTGAAATCAAGCAGTGGAGCTGTGGTATTGTGCTGCAGGAGCGTGTGGAGATTACTGGATGATTTACAACAGAACTGTGAAGCCTGCAAGAATAAATATTTAATTCGGTTTAAAAAAGAAGAGGAGAGCGTGTCAAACAAAAAGTCGAAGAGGACGAATTTTGATCTACAGTTATGTTACTTTCTTTTTTTCCCCCATTTAAACAATTAACTCTGATCAACTGCCTCAGGACGAGGCTAGAAATGGACCCACTTGGCACCTGTACGTCCCTGCGGGCGCATTAAAGCGGTGGTGATGAAGCTACTGTCAAACATCAGAACTTAACTCGATAACCCCCAAATCAACAGGAGGCTGCTTCCCGCTGCCTTTTGCTGCAATATTCAGGCTCTGTGTATGAATACACAAAAGCGGAGGGAGATAGAGCGATGGAAAAGGAAAAAAAGGCTGAAAGAAACCCTCTACTGTACACAAGCGTAATCCCCAGACTTATATCTCTTGCCCTTTCATCCAACAACATCACCTTGTGTTCTTCCACCATCCCAATGTTTCTCTCCCCATCTCTCTCTCTCTGGCCTGGGGCAAGAGCGTTAGTGGTGTGTAAATGGCCAGCGTTCGTCAACACCTCATTGCCGCCCATGTTAAAGCAATAAATACCTGCCACCTACACAGCCCCTGCAACATAAGAACCATCACTCGCTGCGTCGAGCGCCCTGTGCACACCAGTCACTCTAAATCCAGAGTAACAGCTCAACTCTGACCAGATCCAGAGACTTCACCGCACTGGGATTATATCCAGCTTAGTTCCCCCCTCTTACACTACATCCCGAAATTCAGCTGTCTATAGATTTTACTCTGCCCTGATGCTCGGGGAAGACAGAGAAGAGCAAAAAGAATTTGTTATTTGTGTTATGAGCCAAAAAAAAAAAAAAAAAAACATCAGGAGAAATGCTCTTCATGCATTTTGTAGTGTCGGACAGACTTGCCAAAAATCTCACATGATTTCTATTATTATACTACACAGTTTAATCAATACTAAATGAATGTTCTGGATTAAATACACCTTATGGTGAAATGGTATTCGCGATCCATGTTACATCCGTAATGTCACTCCTTTCTGCGCTCAAAAAAATGAATTGTTGGTTTTACTTAAAAAAAGCAGTGTCAAGTGGTTCCATGCAACTATATTGAGTAATTTCTACAAATAACAATTTAGTTATATGAACAAAAGAAATTCAAGTAAAGCTGATAAAATTTCATTGACTAAATACAACACTGCTTCGAATCAGTAATTCGAAACAAAAGATTCGAAGCAGTGTTTTGAAATCGGCCATCACTAGAATTGAAAAGTCGTTATTTTGGGGTTTTTTTGGCGCACAAAAAGTTTTCTCGTCGCTTTATAATATTAAGATTGAACCACTGTACTCACATGAACTGTTTTAAATATGTTTTGAGTACCTTTCTGGATCTTGAGAGTTTCAATGTCATTGCTGTCTATAGAGGCCTCACTGAGCCATCGGATTTCACCAAAAATATCTTAATTTGTGTTCCGAAGATGAACGAAGGTCTTACGGGTGTAGAACGACGTGAGGTTGAGTACTAAATGACATTATTTTAATTTTTGGGTGAACTAACCCTTGAATGGTTTAAGTGAAACTAACAACAGTTAAAGTTCTTTTTTCTTCTTCTTCTTCTTTTTTTTTTTTTTTTTGAGTGTCAGTGAATCAGGAAAAACAAAACAAAAAAAGGACGCGATTTGACTGGATCGGGAAGGGACGTTCCATACCATAATAGAGCCAGACCTGGATGTGAGTTCGCAAAACCTTTTTCCAAAACTGGTTTGAATGGTTCGTTCACAAATTAGACCGATCTGGTTCTTGAGTTCAATGATCTGATTTTATATTATTTATATATATTTTTTATTAATTTTTTAATGAGCTTTTATTTTTATAATTTCACTTTTCAAGTTTTAACAATTGCCATGTGATTTTGTAATTTTTGTTATTTATTTTATAAACACTTATTTAGCTTTATTTATTTTTATTTAAATTTTTAGTTATTTTAGTACTTCATCTTAAACATTATACCAAGGCAAAA
Organism: Megalobrama amblycephala; assembly: GCF_018812025.1. Classification (NCBI taxonomy): domain Eukaryota; kingdom Metazoa; phylum Chordata; class Actinopteri; order Cypriniformes; family Xenocyprididae; genus Megalobrama; species Megalobrama amblycephala. The sequence continues at coordinate 20,839,457 of NC_063060.1, read as the reverse complement.
TTTCTAATATTCATATATACGTTTTTCATCTAACATTTCAATTTTATTTCAGCTTTATTTCAATTAACACCAACAATTTTTAACAGTTTTTGTTTTAATTTAAGTTGCGGTTGTTAACAGCTCACAAGAGGAAGATTTTCAGAAAATAACTTAAATTTTGATCTGTTCCACGCACAAATCTATTATATGACTTCAGTAGACTTGAAATATAGCACACAAGTCATATTGGCCACATTGATGATACTTTTTGCATTATTTTGCAAGCCTCTCTCCATAATCATATGGAAACGACAGATAAGTATGTTATTTTCTTGCTTGTTTTCCACGAAAGAAAGAATGTCACATTGGTTTAGAATGAAGTAAATGATGACAGAATTTTTACTATCCTCTTACGCACATCCAAATGTCTACTTTAATGCATGAGCTTAACTAAATGTGTGTGTTTGTGTGGGTTGACTCTCTCACCTGGTATAATACCCACAGAGGCCAGATGTTTGTATTAAGGGCAAACACACTGTGCTTACTGTAAATCACTGGATCAATTGGAAATCCATTGCCAGGCCAGACACGTGAAGGGATAAAGTTAACAGACATATTTAAAACAGCTTCCACAGTCAGTTTGGATTTATATAAACAATTTGAGCAACTGTAGCTTTGCATTTTCTTTTCTCTATTAGAAATTCCAACTTCACTTGTTTTGTGCTCAATACACAGATCCACAGCTGCGCGTAATTGTAAAAATGTGTTTTTTCAACGCTCTGTTTCCTTTATTGCTTGCTGATTTGTGGGGCAATTTTCAATGCAGTAGATTTGAGTGTTGACACACATGATGTATGAGGAAGTGCAATGCTGCTCTGTTCTGAGCCGCTAAAAAGATGCTTTAGTCTCTGTGGGGAAAAGGGGAAATGAAAATAGGAAACGTGTTAGTAACTGCATTATCAGGAGGGTCGCAAATCAACACTCATTCATCAGTGTCCCTATGGAAACAACGTGTAATAAATTGTAAAATATGAGAAGAAAGCATTGTATATTTATAATAAAAAAATGTTTTTTAAAAATGGTGTGCAAATGCACTAGATGAAATACAAATGTTGATAGTATATTATTAATAGTGGGGTTTGTGGGTTTTTACACTAAAAATATGGAACTCATATAAAACTCATATAAAAAGCACACAATGCTCTTTAAAATATTAAAAAGAAACTCACGCTTTCATCAAATGTTATGCTGATAAATGAAAAAGCATTTTTTAAGTGGAATTTTAAACCACTGACTGTATACTGTACACTTCATATAAATATTTTATATTTTTTTAAAAAAAAAATTGTAAAAATCAAAGCAAATTAATTAAAAATGGCATAAATAGGGAAAAAAGAAAGAAATATACTTAAACACTTAAACTGTCAAATAAACACAAGATTATGTCAAAAACACACAAAGTTCACATAAACAGTCTGTGAATGTAAACAGAATGAAATCAATTGTATATTAGATCAGTGATTAAAGTGACAGAAACGTAATATACAGTACCTACTGCTGTATGCTGTTACATGAATCAAACAACAAAAGAAAAACAGAAAGTCTCTCACTGCTCTCGATTAGATACATTTATAGCTTTAATAATGTGAATAGATTTACTAGAATGCTGCTGTTAAAGGTGGTATAGAGGATGTTTTCGTCGACTGAGTTTTTGAAATGAGCGTTTGAAATGATACACATTTTACGACTAGCTAAAACATTCTGACTGTGCTCAACATACAGCGATAGTTTCCTGCTCCTGAAGCAGATTTATATACTTTCACATGGAATTTGAACACCGACTGTAATCGCAGACTGAACGCAACTGGCGTTTGAGCGCGATCAGTCATAAGTATCAATTTACATTCATAATCGGCCTTACAATCGTTAAGCCGCGCACACACTTAGTGGATTCATTATGTCGGACTCACCTCATAATCTGCAGTTGTTACTCCTGTCTCCTGACAAAAACATTGCATGCGGCGCATGAAAGTTACTAGAACGCGCAGCCGCGCGTCTCTCACGAGGAACGTCATGGCAGTGATTGACAAGCCAGAGGGCCAATCCGCGCACGTCTCTTACAATGGCAGTGATTGACAAGCCAGAGGGCCAATCGTTTACGCGATGATCGCGTAAACGATTGGCTGATGTTTTTAAGGCTTACCTCGTGCACAGATGATGTATATTAATAATATTCCTTTCAGTGCACCTAATAAATAGTCTTTTATCACTTAGTAAAGACAGTTTCAAGTAATATTACAAAAATGTATAAAACAAAACATCCTCTTTACCACCTTTAAGTTCTCTGGCGAAGAGATAAACATGGCGGACTGTGTACAGCTCACTCAGGGGAGGAGCTAAGCTAATAGGGCAGATTCCTTCGTGTCATGGGCGGAGCTTCCCGCTACTCTTATTTAAGAATAGGGGAAATCTGCAACCGCTTATTTTGAGCGACTGTTCATGATTTATGGTGATTATAAAAAAAGGAGTGGGTGGATTTTTTCCATTATGGGCTGGTTGTTTACACACACTGTAGACACACATCTGTGTTCAAACACCTTATAAAAGTGAATTTTGCATAATAGGTCCCCTTTAAAAGCTGACATCAAATGGATAAGATACTTTGTAAAAATAACACCTTCAGGTGTTTCGTTTCTGTCAGGCGGGTTTGTCATACCTGCTGAGATCTCAACACCTGGTTCCTCTGAGTCTTGCGACTGTGGAAAATGGTTGAAGTTTCTGAGGGAGAATAAGTGTTCATTTACAGCACTGTGCAGCCCACTGACCAAATCTCTCATTACAAAAAGCGAGCGATTAGGAAGTTCACCCGCAGGGGACTGAAGCAGAACACATTCACAGAGAGGAAGCAGTTGGCTTTTAAATGAGCCTGCAGTGGCAAACAAGAACCTGCGTTAGTTAACAACAGCACACAGTATTGCTGCAAAGATGAAACACTAAGAAAAAATACTTTCAGCCCTTATAAAACAAGTACCATCAATCTTATCAGATGACAAAACTAAGGTACATTATATGTATAGGATAATTTTATTGAAAATAAATGGATTTTCTCTTTTAATTATTGACTTATTATTATTGAATTATTGATATAGTGGAACAGACTCTGCAGCAGTTAGTCTACTCTGTCTTGCGGGCATCTCTTTGCAAATCAACCCCGGACCGTCCCACATTGACAGTCTCTCCGGTCAGGACGCTGGTCCCCTTTACCAGCTCCGCTTCGTTCAGGATCCTGTATATAAATAGGACTTGCAGAAATAAGCATCAGTTCTCACTGGGAGCTCTCCGGAGATGGACTCATGGATGGCTACGTTCCCAACCAGCCGCTCAAATTTCCAAAAAGGCCACAAGCGCACACACAAAAAGACCTAGAGGGGAAAAAAGCAAGATAAGCTATAACATTGAATTGAAAGGCAATAGAAACTTTTGTTGAAGTCCTGTGGACAAATATGGAGCCATCCATTGATTAAATATTGAAATATTATGCCATTGTTTTGTCTCAAAATGCGCACCAGTATTTTTTTCCCCCTTAGGCATGTTTATGAATGTCCTAATTGAACTAAGGGGCTTAATCTAAGCCCTGTCTCTGAAACCAGACCTATATACAGTATAGTACATTAAAGTAAATGTTGAAATGTAATATGTTATCATCAGGGATGCAAACAGGTGAGGGGGGTAAAAGGTGAGAACACTGTGTGGGATGGGGGCATGCTCCGCACAGAATTCGTTTTAAAGATATTTGTTTTTCATGCTTATTTATTTATTTTTTTTTTTTAATTTATTACCTTTTATGTCCAAAACTGTAATTTTTCAAAAGAAAAAAAAAAAAGACATATTGTTGCATCATTTTACCAAAATCAACATTTGGTCAAAATCTCATGTTATAAAAGATGAAGTGCTATGCAGGCTATTTAAAACAATATTGGCTGATTAGCTGGCAATACTGAGCTAAATTGCAAAATGTTTCCTCTCGCTCTCTTCACTGTTTCCACATCTCAGACAGCAAATACATAAAATATTACTCTTTATAGACATAGATTTTAAAGTAAAGAGTACAGGAAACACTGTACAGTACTTATTAAACAACCAGTTCTTTATTTACCCTTGTAAGTTGACAAGTACCCTTGTAAGACCCCCCACCCCCTCATAAAAAAACACTTTCTCATTGGATCTATGCAAATCCCAGAGGTGACCTATTTTGATCTCAAAAAGGTGAGTTGTCACTGAAAGGTGAAGAGTTTGCATCTATGCATCATAATTATCATTTTTATGAAGAAGTTTATCTTGTCAGGCTTTCGGTACTCTGGTGTTCACTGCATAAAAGTGATAGTTGTGTCATTGACTCAACTCTAGTTTTTAACTTTGATTATAAATTAGGGCTGTCAATCGATTCAAAATTTTAATTTAATTAATTACATACTCTGTGATTAATTAATCTAAATTAATCGCATACATAATTTTTGCTGTGAAAGTATTAAATATTTCAATTCAAATGAATCAATGCAGAGTTTTTCCTGGGTCAAAAATGGTCTTCGGTGGTGACAGACATGGTCATCCACACAAATAGTAAAAAGTACCCTACCCACGTGATCTGCGTGCCCGATACTGACAATAAAGTACCCGTCACTCTCACTGTAATTCTTTATTGCCCTCTTTGCAAAAAAAAAAAAAAAAAAAGTGATTTTATAGCTTTGTAAGAGAAGATGCATTTCGAAGTTATATTAACTAATAATATAATTTTCTACCATATACAATTAAATGCACCTAGCTAACAACAACTTGCTTTGTTCTGGTTTCACCTCACTCCAGTCTAAACTAACTGATTTTATAGGTAGGCCTAATTTACTACACATTTTCATTTAAATAACCTGAAAATATTCTGGATTATTAAGGCTAATTTTACTAACCACTCTTGCTAAATGGGGTAAGCACACTTATGTTCTCATTTCAGAGTTGTTCGAGTAAATGATTCATTATAGACCGTGTGGAATGATCAGTTGTTGTCATGATTCATGAAAATGAATCTGTTCAAATGAGTCACTAGGTCGCGAATCGGACATTAGCGGACGTTGACGCGTTGCGTGCGAATCGCGACTGTCATTAGGACATCGCAAAAGATTTGTCAACACAGAAAACACTTCACCACTGGATAGGATTTTTTTTTTGTTTACTGAAAGTGTGGTTTATGTCAGCTGCACGTGCAGGGCGCCTGTCAGAGAAGATGAGGTGCCGTTCTTTTGAGCACTATTCACACCCAGCGGTTATTCAGGAAAAACATTCTCTGAATGCGCCTCGTGAAACATGGATTTGCTCTTACGAACTTTTAGCATTGTGTCAGTTGATTTACATTATTATGTGTGAGGTAGAGAGAGCGCAAAGACGGTGCTTACTTTGAAGAGAGCTCGCGCGCACGAGGGAGGAGCTCTGCTCGTTCTGTCCGTCAGTGCAGCAGTCGTCTCCCTCCTTCATTTTACAGTCGAATGGTGGCTAGAACGGCTCCAGGTTCAAAGGTCAATACGGAATGGATTAATCTGCGTTATTTTTTTTTAACGCGTTATTTATTCTCAGATTAATTAATCGAAATTAACGCGTTATTTTGACAGCCCTATTATAAATTAGTAGACTGTTTAAATGAGTTCCTCGGGTGTGTAAATAGACCTTATTCACAGCAGCGCCATGACAGGTATGAAAGCGAGGCTGTGAGGGATAGACTTACTGTGTTTTCAATGGCATCCGCTGTAAAAAGCTGTATAAAGCTCCTAGATCGCTTATAATCTTCCACAGCTCAAGTTGTCTGGAGTTTTTTGGAAAGATATTTTTGCAGTGTTTTGTCAGCAGAACAATCCAAAACACATTAAAAACAGTACAACCCACTGAAGAGATGTATGTCTGTCCCTCACAGCCTCACTTTCATTCCTTTAAAAAAATCGCCATTGGCGCCACTGTAAATAAGGTCTAGTTGCTGGTTTTATGCAAATGAGCAATGAAGTGATGCAGCTATTACCAATAGGAGCAAAGAAAGCGATCTGCTACCATTGGCAGGGTTGCCAAGTCCACGGTTTTCCCACAGTTTAAAGGTTTGACATTTCGTATTTGTATTTGAGTGAAATGGTTATATTTTACCCATTTCATGTGATAAAACTGTGCTAGATGATGAGTTTTGAGGGAGGGACATTGGTTTGAGCTCCTTTATGAAAACAAACTGCGTTTATGATTACGATGAGGGGATACACTGTAAAAAATGACCGTGATTTTAACAGTAAAAGACTGTAAAAATGCTGCGGTTAAAAACTGTTAATTGGTTTACAGAAAGTTTCCGTACTATATACGGTGAATAACTGTAATAGATCTAACGGTACATTTAATGTAATTTTACGGTAAAATACCGTTAAATTCACAGTTTTTGAAAGTGAAAAATAACAATTCATTGTAAAATTTACAGTGAAAAAACGTAAATTGACATTCCCACAATTCCCTGCGTGACACTTCACATTTGATATATTTTTGTTGAAATAACTCTGTTTCTTCTTAGTTTTTCTCATTTTTTTCTAATCAGTTATGTACATTAGGGTTTTATGTAATGTCTAATGTTGTTAAATTAATGTTTATTGCATTTTTAAAATTTCATGCATGTTACCATGATGGTGTTTAGTGTGTGTGTGAATGACACTGTGTGCACCTTCTATATATTAGTATTGTCCTTCTCAGTTTGTGGAAAAGCTGCTTGTGATGAACTTTGATTCATCATGTGACTCTTATCACCACTGGGTTTGGTGACTGTCAGTGTATTATAAAGATACAAAACAGATATTAGTACTTCATTAGGTTGGTAAATTAACATTATATCAGTTAATGAAATATGTTATTTTACCGTAAATTTTACTGGGATTTTTTTTTACAGTGTACTGAAATCCAATGTTAAATATACATATTTAAAATGTAAAATTCACATGTAACTCCGTAAGTATGTTTACGGTTTGATGTCATTTTTACAGTATTGTTCTGGTAACCACAGCTGCCGGTATTTTTCCGTAGAAACAACGGGATTTTTTTTACAGTGTATGATTTGGGATAGGCTAGTTTGGGCTACTTCTGATTGGCCATTGGGCTAGTTTTGATTAGATTTTATTTGATTTAGGCTACGCTCAGCACGCATTAGTGAATAACAATCATAAGTTTCTCATCAATAGTGATTATAATGGAGTGCTATTAACTATGAAACAGAAATCTGTTATTGGTGAGTGTAGCTACTGTGGTGGCGTAAGCCACTGATAGCATAATTGTGGAAAGCCCTCAATCTTTTGGAAGATTCACTCATGTTAAAAGTCAAATAATACAGATTTTAATATAAATTCTTGCACTTTGTTTGCCCCCCCCCCCCCCCCTTCTGTTTTTTTTTTCTGTTTTTTTGTACTTTTTTTTCACAAATCGCACCCTGAATGCAAGCATTATTACTATTGCTCATACTTTTGAGTTAGAGATCTGAACAAACCCCGATCATTAGACGACTACGTACAAGTAGTCCTGCCAATCACATGGCGCCATATTTTCGGCGACAGTAGCTATATTCAGGGTTGCCAGGTTTTCACAACAAAACCAGCCCAATTGCTTTTCAAAACTCGCATTTCAGGGGGTCTCACAGTTAAAATCACGTTCCAGGGGGTAAAATTTGCGGTTTTGGCTGGGCTCCCCAGGTAAAATTCACATTCCAGGGGGTAAATATCACGTTATTTTAGGTCGATTCAACCTGCGGACATGAAAAACAAGCCGCGGCAAAAGTGTAAATGTAGCCGAATTCCACAGGAAAACCGCAGACTTGGCAACACAAACAAATTGTGCCTCGCGAACACCAGCATATATAGCCTAATACATCTTTCTCTGACAACGGAGGTTACCATACACTATCCTGAGAATGACACTTTGATCCAGTCCTTTGTTTGTATTTTCTGTCAGATTGTTTGGAACGTTTTCTCACTCTGAACAGTTAAACATATTTTACAGCACAAAGAAAATGTGAAGCTTGTGGAGTAAAGGTAACAAAAGAGTATCAAAACACTAACACTCATGGATTTACACTAAAAATACTGTTGCTTTACATGTTTTTTTATATTTATTTTATTTTTTTGGACATTACCAATTGGACTACCCTGTAGATGCTGTGGTACAAGGATACAGTCAGCATTCAATAACATATGTTTTTTTTTTTTTAAAGGTCTTTAAAAACAATTAAGTCTTTTAGAGATGTTATGTGTATTTTATTATTATTATTATTATTATTATTGCATTTTGGTATTTACTTTGTTTATTTCTGTTTATGGTCATGCAATGAATCCATAGCCTACAGTGTACTTTTGGACATCTTCCCAGCTTTATGTAAATTTGATTTGTTGGGGGTGGCATACTCAAAATCTCCCATATTTTATTTTATTTTATTTTTTCATTTAGTCGTGCCGCACTATTATAATATACTACAGTACGATATATCCAGGTGTGTGACTCTGCCTATTATCATCTCTATTTGCAAGAACATTCAGTATGTTCACATAACACTCCCTGTTTAGAGCGACTGTTCCTGTCTGTTCAATGCTTTTGTCACCAGATTCTCACCCCATCCCAAACAAAAACATTGAAGTGAGCAATAGATTCATTGTTTCACTGAGCTGGATGAGCTCAAATGATTTCAATGAATGTTGCCTGTTTGAAGGGCTCATTTGTTTTATGCTGTCCCCGCAGGCCGTATGCAATAAAAACATACATCAAGCAAAGAAAGCTGCTCGGTTTCTGTTCGTTTCCAAATTAAAAGACATTGAGTATGATTGGGGACAGTCATGCAAAAACGACCTGCCAAACAGATGTGATGTCTCCTCCCGCTCTGATAATGGCTCTGAAACTGCAAAACAGATTATTCCAATGGAGCCTGAAGAGGGTTTGATGTATGTAAAGAAAGAAGATCACACTTAAAGATCGCTGACGTCACTTCATATTGATGTCGGTTCATAAAAACACATGCATGCACCAAAAGCAGGGTTTGGGCTGCCGTTATTGAGCATATAACCGATAAATGACTTTATTATCATTGATGTTGTAAATGGAATATGGTAGCTATGACTAAATTAATGTATCATTCTGTGGAGTCTACACTTCTCGGTTTGCGTCATAAACTTTGCCGTTGTCACGACAATCCATTCATGTCTTTTTCAAACACAGTGTACATACTGTGGTTCCCCATAATTGTGACTTCTTTGTAAGTGCATTTATTCTGCCTCTGTATACAGTAAAACGTCTGTGTAAAACCTTTTAAATACTGTATATCTGGGCTAGTAAAATTTGATTTTAGCAATTGTATTGGTCATTTGGCTGGTAGTTTTATAAGGAACTTTAAGAATTTGTGAAGTTTCTTATATTAAGAATAAAAGGTTTATTAAGAAAAAATAGTCCGTGCTGTTGGGTCAATTTTGATCAAAAAATTTTACTTTTTTTTTTAGAATTTTTTACTTTTTTCGGAACGGTACGAAACTTGGTTTTGGTACTTGTGTGAACACACACACACACACAAAAAAAGAATTTAAAAAAATCATGGACATGATTCAAAAAGGTTAAATGGTTCTGAAAAAAATAGTCACACTTGTATTGTTTACGGTAAAAAATGCATGCATTGGAAATGAACGGGAGACAAATTTCATCTATTGGAAATGCTTGGTACTGCGCCCAAACAAAATCTTACTAAAAGCTCATTTTTTTGAGATATCAACTTCAAATTTGGAACACGGCTTGTTTCGATTTATGGCTTTGATTTTCTCACAGTTTTAGTGTAAAACATGTTTTGGAAAATATATATTTCATATAAAAATTGAAAATGGTATTTTATAAATTTTATAAATGTACAATTTTATAACGTTTTTCAAGTTCACTTTTTTAAACTTTTTAATAATCTGTAAATAAAAGTTTTTAAAAAGAGACCAAACTTAAGTCTGTTGAAGTTGGAAATTTAATTTTCAGGTATCAAAAAGTTAATAAATGCATAAATACTGCATACATATAATTTAATGCCATAAAATCTCTTAAAAATACAAAATATTAAATTAAAAACATTATCGAACTAAAATATAGTACAATCATTTCATCGAAATAATAATACTAAAACGGTCATTTTTGACCGAAACACAGGGGGTTAAATTGCAAGACAGTCCATTTTGTTTCAGTTTCTGTAAATGACGTGCAAATCTAATCAAAGGCAAACACTTCCAGAATTCCAGAATTTAATAATTCCATAATTTCTGTATTCATTAATTAATTAATATGAGGCCATTATAAAGCTTCAGATTCATTCATACACATGATGCAACTGGATAGACAGTAATGCACAAACACACACACATGCATGTACAGTAAACCTCTAAACAAGCATGCATGTTAAACAGACATATTTAGCTGTGTTATTTTCTTGTCATTTTCACTAGCTGCTGCCTTCCTAAAATGGGAGGCTAAATGTGTTTTATTGTTGCTTGGAAACTCCTTGAAAGAACAGGAACAACTTTCATTTGATAATTACAAAGGAAAAGGCAAAAGCATTTCAGTCATTAAGAGCTGAAATGGAGGGTCTTTGGACTTCCTGACTCGCTGCTAGTGTGTTTTATTTAATAAATGAAGACAGTGTTTTATCTTGAATGCTTCAGATCACTAGGTTTATGGAAGAGAAGAAAATACAGGAAATTAATCAAAATATGTTTTCAGTTTTCTGCCCATGGTGTTTGTAACAGGCTAGTGTGGTGACACACTAAAAGCCTATTCACACTAAGAGCAAGGCAGCAAAACATTGCCAATTTGTGCTAATTTGTGTCAAAAATGTTCACTTAAAGCATGGCTTGAATTTTCGTCAACCTCTGAGACTACCCAAAAAATTCTGAATACTCAAAGGAAAATGCGATGCAACAAAGTGACAGAAATCACCAACAAAATGGAAAATTTGTGTCTAAACTATTCACATAAAGTATGACATGTATTTACTTTTAGTCCTTTAGCAAATGCTTTTATCCAAAGTGACTTACACATTAGGAACAGCACAGTCAATATATCATAAGTGCGTGTGGAAAAGGTGTGTCTTCAGTTTGGTTTTGTTTTTTTCCTTTGAAGGTCGAGATGGATCAGTTGGAAGATGACAGCTTTTTCCACCACAGAGGAACACAAGGATTGGTAAGAGGATTGGTATCACTGATAACAAATTGTTGCCTGCACTTGATTGAAAGTAAAACATGCTGTTTGTTTGTTGAGGTTTTATTATGTTCAGTGTAATTGGAGCATGACAATATCAGCATTTTAACATCTATCTGGAATGTTGATTATCGCCATATGACATGAATTGTTTTTAGTTATTTACTTATTTTGGTTAACATTGACTCCTATTGTACACTGAAAAAAACGGTAACAACGTGCTTCATGTGGTAACATCTAAATTACTGTAATTGATTTTATTGAAATCAAATATATTATAATATAACTGAATCAACCTAGCAACAAGTTAGCATCTGGTTTAAGACATGCTTTTTTTTGGACGATAAATAACGGCGTAAATACCAGTAAATTGACTAGTGCAAACCTTAGTAAATCACCTTGCCTCCTATAAATGTTGCATTTGAAAGGGAAACTCCTACAAATGCATATGCAATATGGTCAGCCACAAAAATATATATAGATATATATATTTTTTTTTCACTGCGTGTCTTTAGTAATAGTTTTTTAACAGCAAAAGAGGGTTTGCACTGGCGCAAGCTGTTAGTACAGCTGGTCCTTTATCTCCATACTGAAATCTAAGATGGCCAGACAGTGATTCATCTTTTATGAATCATTAAAATATTGGTGTTCGGGATTCTGTAAACATGGAGACTGTAGTGTACACTGTGAGTTTTTAAAAACTTAGCTAAAATGTGTGATATAAATAAACAGTGCTCTTAAATGGCTGTTGAGATGGTTTTCTGAATTGAAATGAGAAAAGGCTTGGACCTGGTGTTGTGCCAAATTAATGACCAACCGAATTATGTGACCGTATAGTAGGCGCTGTATTAAGGTAATCCTAAACCTACCGTCACATAATTCATTTACAGTGTGTGTGTGTGTGTGACCGTGCTGTAATGAGCTAATCCTAACCCTACCACCACAACATTATGTGTACGGTCAAAGAATTCAGTGAGTCACAGAATTCGGTATAACACCAGAAACATTCCTTATGTCAAGGCATAAGCATGTCAAGGCAAAAAATAATCAATTTTATTTTATTTATTTTATTATTTTTTTCCATTTTGTGTATCATTGACTTCCATTATACTGACAAAAAAAGCAAAAAAAAGCAAATATTAGATATTTTTCAAAATATATTTTCTTTCTTTCTTTCTTTCTTTCTTTCTTTCGATTAACTATGCCTTAAATCATAAAATCTAAACTGCTTTCTTGACTCTGACCAACTTTCTCCTCTGAAACAAGATTCCTTTTCAGATTATATCTTCTACAGATGTAGAAAATAATGTGAAAACAAACTTGCATTCAGGTCTGGCTCTATACTGAAATGAATCGGCCACTTTTCTTAATGCAAACGATTCCTGATATATAAAATCAACATCCAGCCTTAAATTTCACATTTCAAAAGTAAAATAGTTGCAAAATGTGAACACTGTTTGACTTGAAGTGTGACGCATGACATGACAGAGGCAGTTCCCATCCATCTGAGATTAGACCATGTATCTCTCTCTCTCTCTCCGTCTGTCTCACTCTCTTTCTCTTTGTCTCTCTGTCTCTGTCTGTCTCACTCTCTAACCGGCTGTCCGGCCAGCAGGACCAGATGAGCACTGATAATTACCAACCGGCAGTGTGGGGCAAAGGACACCTTCAGTGAGTGTGTGTGTGTGTTTACGTGTGAACAATGGATTTGGCCGGGGTGACACATGCCCCTTTCAGTCCCAGAGGCAGCATAACACAGTCATTGTGTGTTAAGGACGCCCAGGCCGCATCCCAGCTAAATAGGGATGGGCGACAAGGGAGACAACTGCAAAGATGAACGATATGATAGAGGGTCAGGTGAGGTGAAAACAGTTAAGAGAACAGGTGTGTGCGTGTGATTGAGGCTTCAGCATCTGAATTCAACCTCTAAATCTCTCCTGGTTTAAAGCATTAGCAGTGTCAATGTATTTGTTTCAGTACCCTCTTTATTGTTCACAAAAATAGTACTCAAAAAAAAATTAACACAAAAAGCAGTTTGCGTCAATCTTTTTGAGTTACGTCAAATGAAATAGTTCAGCCAACAACTTACATTAAGTTAGACAAACTTAATTTGTAGAACACAAATTTTCAAGTTGATTACACAACATAAAAGTAAGTTGTTCTAAATAGTTTCAATGTAATTCACTCATAAATGGAGTGGTGGCTCTGGAACCAATAAATCTCATCTATTTCAGATCAGATTAACTGCTAGCATGGCACATGCTAAATGTAAGTTGTCTAACTGGATGACGCAGAGAATAAACACGAAATCTTGGGAGATGTCGTCTTCACCTCACAGCCGGTGGAAAAGAATCTGGATGTGACTCGGACAGAAATCATGTTCATGGATAAGATTATTAACATTACTGTAGTATGAAGCAGAGCAGGGGCGAGTGATGTTGTAGTTGAACGCGGCGAGTGTGACACATGGTTCGAGAGCAGCGGAACTTTTATTATGCCACAATCACTGCTTCTTTCGGTCAAGCGTATGTGGGGTAACGCTGCTCTGTTTTATCATATTAGATCCATTTGAGTGTGTTGAAAATGATGTTATAACGTTACTCTGAGCGTTCGCTCGGCGGCTGCCGTGAGACACTGTTGCACATTGCAGTAAGATAGATCGATTTTAGAATATAATTTTAATTAACGAAGAGTACACTGTAAAAAATGACCGTGATTTTAACAGTAAAAGACTGTAAAAATGCTGCGGTGAAAAACTGTCAATTGGTTTACAGAAAGTTTCCGTACTATATACGGTGAATAACTGTAATAGATCTAACGGTACATTTAATGGTCCGTGTACGTTTTGATAGTTTGTTTTCCAATTTGAAATGAAATACGCAGAAACGAGAAAACGGTCGTTTCCCGTTTTTTCGTTTGTTAAAAAAACTCGATTGACTCGATTTTCGTTTTTTCGGGTCACGGATAGAAAACAGAAACACGACTTCAAAACTCGTTTTCCACACGTGGGCGGTCATTACACGCCCCTTTCAGCCGATTGGTCAATCAAATCTGAGCCAGTGACGTCATCTTCAGTTCGTTCAACAAAAAACAGTCCTCTGTCACTATATCAGTAGATGTCATAAATCGGCTTTCTTCTGTGCAACCTAACGCGTATTTCACAGAAATAGTTTGCACAGATAAAAAAAGTTTAAAAAACCTACAGTAAATTTAATTAAGTCTGTTTTTAAGCTGTCATTGTGTTTTTAAAATGTAAAATGTAAATGCCTCTACATCTGTTACCAAGCGCATGACATCCTTTGGCTACTACCACCGATCAATAGACTATAATGATAGACTATTCTCTATTATAGATCAGTGGCTACTGCACTCATTTTTTTTCTTATTTTAATGTTTTGTTTATATTTTATACATTTAAATTCAATCATTTAGCAGACGCTTTCCTTGCAGTAGACTATGCAGTCATATTAGAAAATAGGCTATCCACTAGGTGGCAACACCTAATAACGGTATCACAATTCGGGGGGCTTTTTAGTTTTCCTTAGCTTATAAATGGCCATGCAGATTTTATCTCTTAAATTAAACACTTTTATGAACACAGTGAACATTATCATATGTCACAGTTTACTTGCTATCCTCACTTTTTCTGTCTTTCCTTCGCTTTTGAATGAATTAGCTATAAATGGCCCTGAACATTTTACTTTCAATTTCGATTTAACGGCTATTGGCGATTCTGCGTCAATTGCTTTAGTGGACAACAGCAAAACAAAAACTCTCGTATATTAAACATAGAACTTTTATTATCTTTGTAATTATTTTATTATCTTTTATCATCTTTATAATTATTTTATTTTGTAAATATTCGTGGCTTAAACAGCGGGAAAATTTACTGTATGCAGTTCTGTGGATGTTTTGAAAAACTTAAACTAAACGAAAATTATTGTTGCCTTGTCAATATAATTTCTGTTCCCCCCCCCCTGACTTTCAACTGATGCGATCATCGTTTCATTAACCGACAAGATTATATTAAATTAGAATTAAACGAAATTTGATAAATGTCTGTGAATCATTAAAAAAATCCCAGGGGTTTAGTTTTAGCCTATGAACAAATAGCAGAAAAAACAACAGAACATGAGGATTCATCATCATCACGCACCTGCCGCGCTTCTGTGAACGAAAAAAAATGATTAAATTATATAAAAGGAATAAATAGCATATGTCTATGCACGAAATTTATTTCACTTAAGTAATTAACATATTACCAAAATGAAAGGGGAAAAAATGCGACAATATGAGTGTCGGTTCATTTTTGAGAAGTTCACAGAAAGGAAACTTTTTGTTTATTTTACGAGCAATGTTTTGTTTTTATTGTGAGTGTACAAAAATAATAGGCCTATTTAACCATTCACAGATTCGAATGGTGTTACATTGACCATAAATGTCTGAGTATTTTAAGTTGTTTCCGCTTTTATAAGAAAATTCCAGTGAACGCGTCGGCGCCTCACTCGCACACAACATCAGTTTTAGTAACTTGACATCACAGCCTGTAACTGTCAAAATAACATACATTCAACCAAATATGTAAAAAGTTATACTGCTCATTTTAAGTAGTCTGTGTAGGCTACAATAAAAGCGTTTAAATAATAAATATAGTTTAGCCTCCAAATCGTGAATATTGAAATTGGATTTGTGTCAAATTAGAGAGAACGCCGGTTTCTGTTTCAGTTCAGTTTTAAACTAATTCGTTTTGGCTTAACATTTATATATTATTTTTGTCATAACTAAAATAGCTATGTAGCTGTAATTTTGATCTTTAATGTTTGATCTTTAGATATTCCCTCAATCTTTTAACCAAAGGGTTATTAACATTAGCCTATATTCAGCAGGCAATGTTAGGCTAAATAAAATAAATAAATAGAGATGAGCTATTGTTCGTTTTTAAAAATTTCTTACACTACGTATTTATTGTGATTTAATCTATTTATTCAAAATAGAATAAAATAAAAACTGTAGTTTTTTTTTTTTTTTTTTTAATCTGCGCTTTTCATCCGCTCCTCTGTGTGGGTAGTGCAGTTTCACTATGCATTACAACAGTCTGTGTGCTGATTAACATTTCTGAAATAAATATTCTGTGAAATACGCGTTAGGTTGCACAGAAGAAAGCCGATTTATGACATCTACTGATATAGCGGCAGAGGACTATTATTTTGTTGAACGAACTGGAGACGACGTCACTGGCTCAGATTTGATTGACCAATCGGCTGAAAGGGGCGTGTATGACCGCCCACATGTGGAAAACGAGTTTTGAAGTCGTGTTTCTGTTTTCTATCCGTGACCCGAAAAAAACGAAAATCGAGTCAAAATCTCGTTTTTCCGTTTTTTTTAACAAACGAAAAAACGGGAAACGACCGTTTTCTCGTTTCTGCATATTTCATTTCAAATTGGAAAACAAACTATCAAAACGTACACGGACCCATGACACTTCACATTTGATATATTTTCGTTGAAATAACTCTGTTTCTTAGTTTTTCTCATTTTTTTCTAATCAGTTATGTACATTAGGGTTTTATGTTACATTTAATGTTGTTAAATTAATGTTTATTGCATTTTTAAAATTTCATGCATGTTACCATGATGGTGTTTAGTGTGTGTGTGAATGACACTTCTATATGTTAGTGTTGTCCTTCTCAGCTTGTGGAAAAGCTGCTTGTGATGAACTTTGATTCATTATGTGAATCTTAACACCACTGTGTTTGGTGACTGTCAGTGTATTATAAAGGTACAAAACAGATATTAGTACTTCATTAGGTTGGTAAATTAACATTATATCAGTTAATGAAATACGTTATTTTACCATAAATTTAACAGATTTTTTTTTACGTTGCTACTGTATTTTTTACGGTAAAGTTCTGGCAACCACAGCTGCTGGTTTTTTACCGTAAATTTTACTGGGATTTTTTTTTTTACAGTGTAGCTTGTGTTTATAAATGGCATGCAATTAATTTTAAAGCATATTGTATGACGGAGAAAATGCTTTATTACTGTTACTAAAAATAAATCTGCATCTGATTATGCTATGCTAGCTACTTGACAAAATAGTGTTTTTCTCTGAGGCATGGTAAAAACATGCAGTCGCGGAAAATCAAGAAAACGTGATTCAAACAATAAGACTAAATGTGTTGAGCTATATAACAATCATTAGTTTTCTGTCTATAAATGTAACCAAACAGTTGTTCCCTTGTCTAATAAAACATGTAATATATTAAAGTGTCTTTAGTGTTTCCATGGATTCTACAAAATAAAAATGGAAACCGAGGGTACTGATAGGCGACGCATGGACGCGGTTCGTGTCCTGGTTAAAATTGCTTATTTCTCTGGATTTAAACATACTTGGAATAATACTTTGGGATAATGTAAGTACACAAGTTAACAAAATATATTACACTGTTCTAGTGGTTTTAGATATTTTAATACAGAAATCTTACATATTGTGCCTTTAAACTCAAACTTAATGTTGTTGATAACAAAGAATGGAATATATTCTCTTTTTCTTTCTATTTTTTATCACTATGGTACAAGATTATCAAATCAATGTGGTAAACGAGTAGTTGTAGGTCAAAAGTAATCTAAAAGTAATCCAAAGTAGACATATTAAATTACCTTAAATGTGTAGTGTACTGGATTATGTTACTAACAACAAATTTCGTCATGTAATTTCGAATCAGTAACTGACTACAATTTTTAAGTAATCTACCCAGGGATGGTTACTGCCTACTGACTGAATCATATTTTGAAATCTTCCAGGTAACCATTTACATTATGCACTGGGCAGACGCATATATACAAAGTGACTTACATTGCATTTTTTTTTTTTTTTTTTTTTTTTTGTGCTGTGATTTGAACATGGCAAATAAAATAATGCTTTTGTGCTTGCATAAGGTGCTGCAAGTAATGTTAACAATTCTGGAACATCTGCCAGAATTAGCCACCAAATTAGACATTTATTCTATAGTCATATATTTACCTGTCAAGCAAAAGCAAAGCAAACTCGGCATTTGTTTTCACGCTCTTTGAAGTTCTCAGCTCCCTCCAGCGATGCAAAGCTCTACCGATGTTCACTCTCATCTTAATTCTTTTTTGGTCCCATGGCTTTTTGGTCTATTTATTTTCTTATGTCTTTCAATTCTTTGTAGCACATTTAGGTGTGTAAATAATTGTTGACAGATTTATTAGTTCTTTGAATATATGGTTCCAATATATGGGCTGCCTGCTCTGAATGAGCAAAAATGATTGACAGGCAGATAGTTTTCCCACATTTTCTCTGAGCTTTTCTATATTGCTACTGTACCTATGTCTTTATAACCTCTATAGGACTGGCTAACATGATTGTATGTAGAGAAAATGAGTAACATTGAGTTTACCAATAGTCAGGTTAGACACCATATTGAATTTAATGTGGATGAAAACGAGGCTGTGAGGGATAGACATACAATGGCACGCACTGTATAAAGGTCCTAGAACACATAATTTTCCACAACTAACAACTTTAAAATTGTTAAGTATGTGTCTGTTGAAGGTATATTTTTTTCATCTTCAACAATCGTTATGTTGTTAAACAACAGTACAATCAGTTGAACGCTCTGTACTTCTGTCCCTCACAGCCTCGTTTTCACACTTTGTAAAATTAAATGTGGCGCTACCCTGACTAAGGTCTATTGTAAGCATTTTTGTTGTGGCCAATGTATCTCCATAACCATGATGATGTCTTTTTAAATTTAAAACGGCATCGGAAATCTGGTGACATATGACCCCTTTAACATCCTCAAACTGGTCCGGAATAATACGGATTTGATAGGAACATGTCAATCTGACCTTAAGTCTACAGCCACGCTCAGCTATAAGCCAAACAACAATATATTGGCAGCGGATTGAAATTTCATATACTTGATGAGTCATAGCTTACGCCAGCAAATCAGGCATAAAATAGAAATAAAAAGAGGAAGAACACTCGCTTCCATGAGGAGAGAGGGATCGGCTCCAGTATCCTGTTTCTCCTGGTCTCCAGGGTTTGAACACACTTCAAGTGGGACAGATTTACATGAAGCCTAATGAAATAGGGTGCTATTTTTAAATCGGTATTAAAACCACATATGGGACTGTGAACGTCTGCTTATGAACTTGCTGCTTATATGAACTTATGATCTTTATATAAATCAATATAAATATATCAGTCTTTTTATTTTTTATTTGTTTTCATTGCACAATATCGTATGATTAAATAATATTTTATAATAGAATATTTGTTATAATTTTTTTGCGATTTACTGTGATATATCATGTTTTATAAAATAATATTTAAATGATATAATTTTATTATACTAATTTACATTTATTATGTAGATTTATGACATTGCCTTTTTATGTCATACAGCAGGTCACCTCAGCGCAGTACAAAGCTGAAACTCCATAAGATACAGCACAAAGCTCTCTTACCCCCAGGACACGTCCATTTGATTGAGTCCTTTTCAACACGGACATTTAATATGTCAAGGTGAATAAGAACAGCTTCTTTTGTGTCTCTCATTTGTGTCCGAGCTCAGAGGAAATTGAGCGGTTCTTGACATAATAAGCGTCAATGGCAATTAATCTTCTCGCAGTGTGTTATTAAACGTTTCCAACTTAAATCCATTTTCAGCACTCAGTTTCACGGTAAGTCACTATGCAATTTGTGGAAGGTCAAATATTAAATTAGCTCTTATTGTTTTCTGTATTATTATTATCTATTATTATTATTATCCTATTATTTCGGCTGACAATCGCATGAGGTTAAAACCGTGATGTCCTCTAAAAATAACATGATCAGTTTGACGACCGTGTGCTGTGAGTCACTAGTGTCAGTTTAACCTCCTATCACAATTTTCTGTTCATATTTTGGAGGGTCATGTAACAGAATCCCAAAATAACAAGCAAAAGTTTGATATTGTCTATCCAGTGATGTAAAAGATTGCTCTCATTGCATCTCTGCTGATTTAATATTGATGAACTTTATTTACAGTACATTATTTAAAATTCATGTTTCAATGTGAAATATAGCTCATATGTCTATAAAATCTGAGGGTAGTGCTTTAAAGCTTCCGTTAACCCTTATATTTTGTTTGGGAGCTGAGAAACCTTTTTTAAAGGATTAGTCCACTTTTAAATACACTTTTCCTGATAAATTTACTCACCCCCATGTCATCCAAGATGTTCATGTCTTTCTTTCGTCAGTCGAAAAGAAATGAAGGTTTTTGAGGAAAACATTCCAGGATTTTTCTCCTTACAGTGGATTTCAATGGCTACCAACAGATTGAAGGTCAAAATTACAGTTTCAGTGCAGCTTCACGGGCTTTAAACGATACCAGATGAGTAATAAGGGTCTTATCTAGCGAATCGATCGGTCATTTTCGAAAAAAATACAACCGTTTATGCTTTATAAACAAAATATCGCATTGAACGTACTTTCCGCTTCCGCATTATTCATAACGCTTACGCTGAATGTCCTGCGCCTTCCCTATTCAAGTTACGGAAAAAAACGAAACTGGCGCCGCGTTCGTTCCGTAAGTTCCTCAAGTTGTTCCAAACCTGTATAAACCTCTTTGTTCTGCTATACACAAAGCAAGATATTAACCCCAACTGACTACCATAGTATTATTTTTTCCTACTATGATAGTCAATGGGGGGATGAGATCTGCTTGGTTACAATCATTCTTCCAAATATCTTCCTTTCTGTACAAAGAAATGTATACAGGTTTGGAACAACTTGAGGATGAGTAAATGATGACAGAATTTTCATTTTTGGGTGAACTTTCCCTTTAATCCAGTGCATAAATGCAATGAAATGTAACATGCTAACATTCACAAATCGCAAAAAACAGTGATTAGGACAATACGTTATAAATAATATTGTAAGAAATACCGGTTCGCAGAATCAAGCAGCATAACTGACTGCTTTTGTACCGGTAAAAGAATTGGAAGCGAATGACACTGGAAGCCAGACACATTAAAGTTACAAATGGCAGCACCCACTTTTAGGTTTAAAAATAAGGTAGATAGCAGCACACCCTAAAGTTATTTACTACGATTTTTTATATAGTATTTTTATTTTATAGGCTACACCACTTCTCTCTTTCCTGTATGGCTCACACACCCTTCAAAGAGATTGTGCAGTTACTTTGTTCAGTCCCAGAGGAACATGCTTTTTCTCAGAGGATGCTCTTTCATAGCCCAGGAGACTCATGCTGTCCTTAGGTAGGCTATCTTTCATTGAAGTATCAACTTTATCTCAGATGTTTCTCCGAATGGATAGCTTAGCAGTGAACATTTGATCTTTCAAGAATTTGATGAGAAGTTTCTGAGTTGATAATGAGATATCACTTTTGATTTTGCATTTATACTTTTACTATATAGCAAATCTCGGCTGCGTGATTGTTTATATCATCGTAAAACGTAAACTGTATTATCGTAAAGCTCTATCCATCTGTCCATATCTGCATATATACAGTATACTATAGGATATATACGGTATATACAGTGGGGATCGAAAGTTTGGGAACCCCTTTAAGAATCTGTGAAAATGTGAAAATTTTTTAACAAAACAAGAGAGATCATACAAAATGTTATTTTTTGTTTAGTACTGTCCTGAGTAAGATATTTTACATAAAAGATGTTTACATATAGTCCACAAGACAAAAAAATAGCTGAATTTATTAAAATAACCCCATTCATAAGTATGTGAACCACTGATTCTTAATACTGTGTGTGGTTACCTGCTGATCCATGACTGTTTTTTTTGTTTTGTGATGGTTGTTCATGAGTCTCTTGTTTGTTCTGAGCAGTTAAACTGACCTCTGTTCTTCAGGTCCTGCAGATTCTTCAGTTTTCCAGCATCTTTTGCATATTTGAACCCTTTCCAGCAGTTACTGTATGATTTTGAGATTCATCTTTTCACGCTGAGGACAATTGAGGGACTCAAACACAACTATTAAAAAAGGTTTAAACGTTCACTGATGCTCCAGAAGGAAACACAATGCATTAAGATCTGGGGGGTGAAAACTTTTGAACAGGATGAAGATGTCCACATTTTTCTTATTTTGTTTAAATATATATATTTTTTCATTTAGTACTGCCCTTCGGAAAAAACAGAAGATACTTGCATGTTTCCCAGAAGAAATATTAAGTACAATTTACCTTGATCTTCAAATTCAAAAAGTTTTCACACCCCGACTCTTAATGCATTGTGTTTCCTTCTGGAGCATCAGTGAACGTTTGAACTTTTTTAATAGTTGTGTTTGAGTCCCTCAGTTGTCCTCAGTGTGAAAAGATGGATCTCAAAATCATTCAGTCACTGCTGGAAAGGGTTCAAATATGCAAAAGATGCTGGAAAACTGAAGAATTTGCAGGACCTGGAGGATTTTTCTGAAGAACAGAACTCAGTTTAACTGCTCAGAACAAACAAGAGACCATCACAAAACAAAAAAACAGTCATGGATCATCAGGTAACCACACACAGTATTAAGATCCAAGGGTTCCCAAACTTTTGAACAGGGTTATTTTAATAAATTCAGCAATTTTTTTGCAAGTCTTGTGTACTATATGTAAACATCTTTTATGTAAAATATCTTACTCAGAACAGTACTAAACAAAAAATAACATGCATTTTGTACGATCTCTCTTGTTTTGTTAAAAAATTTCACATTTTCACAGATTCTGAAAGGGGTTCCCAAACTTTCGATCCCCACTGTACAAATCTCAATGGCTTGATTGCATGTATTGTCGCAAAATGTAAACGTGCAGCTCTAATCTGCTTCATGCAACTATAATGCATGTCGATATTAGAATATTATAAACATCAACATCATAATTTTCTGTAAAGCTGCTTTGAAACAATGTGTATTGTGAAAAGTTCTATACAAATACATTTGACTTGATTTTATTTGGTAAAATGTGGCAAATCTCAGCTCAGTTTGAGACATTAAGATCTCTGTGAGTTAAATGGGCTCTTTTTCTCATGCTGAAAAAAAAAAAAAAATCTCATCGCTGCCTAGAAACAATTAAGATTTATTAGAATTATTTCCTATGAGATTTGATCTACCTGAAAAAATATCTGCCAAATGAGGGATATTTTATTGCACAAATTGAATGTGCGTTTATCCAGATAGTATGTGGTGCATTTGTGGTGGCAGGTACAGTGGGGGTGGCGGTCATGGCGTCGCGGGGCATCTGGCGGGCAACAGTGAATAGTTGGAATGGTCAGGATTTCAGCTGGAGAGACAGGTTGCATGACCAGGATCTGGCACTGGCTGGAAGCACGGTCAGTCAGGTGGGACACTGTGGGGTTGGACTGGCATTTCAAATAAATTTGAAGGTTGGAGACCAAAGACGCAGTGAGGTGGAGTCTGCATCTTTTGAAATAGTTGTATGGATAAGTGATCCAATTTAAAGTCAACATGAAAATTAACCATTCTAGGGTGTAACTGTAAACAGAAAAGTCATGGTTCGGTACGAACCTCGGTTTTGGGGTCACACACAGTTCGATACAAGTTTGGAACAACAGGAAAAAGCAACAAATCCCCAATACTATGGTTTCTTTTTTTTTTTTTAATAGAACTGTTTGATTAAAGTGTTTGATTGTGCGTGAGAATTCATTAACATGTGGTAACAATGGCGGATGCACAAAGTTCAATATTACGCTTTTCCAAAAAAATAAAAAATCGGCACAATGCCAAATGAATTTGTCTAATAACAACGGAAACACCTTAAAATACTCTGTCATTTATGGTCATACAGATAAGTGTAAGACATTATTCAGAAATGTAAAGGGTCTATTTTTATTTGTGTAAACTCACAATAAAAACAAAACATAGTGTCTTTGTAAAATAAAGAAAACATACAGAATACTTTCTGCCATCCCAGTTTCCTTTCCATGAAGTTTGTGCGTTACAAAAATTAATCGAAACTCAGCATAAGCTCTTGCGTGCCATCTAAACTCTTGTTTTGGGTTGGTGCATAGATCATCTCGTCTTCTGCTGCTATTTTTCCTGTTGTGGCGGTTAGCAAACAGCACTGCATTACCACATACACCCCCTTCTGGATTGGAATGTGGATCACCTGTGACTGACTGTATTCGTCGTTTGACTGTATGCATCGAACCGTGACGTCCGTAGTGTGATAGTTCAGGAGGAATACATGTACCGTTACACCCCTACTGTTTATTAGAGCGTATTTTTTGGAAATAAAAATGTTTGTCTTTGTAATCTTGGTTAAATTAAATTAAAACAGGTTAATATAAATAAATGCAAAGTAAAATTCAGGTATGTAACGAGAACATTTTCCCCCGGTTTAACAGACGAGGCTTAAGCTAAAATTAAATGTATGTTTGAGCCATTTTAACTGAAAGCAACTTGCACTGACATATCTTAGAATATGTCAGTGCCACACTCTAAAAAATGCTGGGTTAAAAACAACCCAAGTTGGGTTGAAAATGGACAAACCCAGCAATTGGGTTGTTTTAACCCAGCGGTAGGGTTAAATGTTTGCCCAACCTGCTGGGTAGTTTTATTTAACTCAACTATTGTTTAAAAATTACTGTATTGCTTAATTAAAATTAACCCAAAGTATGTTGGAAATGAACATTTATTAATGTTCAATGAATAATTATTAAACAATAAACATTTATTAAATTGCTTATTAATAAATTTATATTAATAAACTATTAAACTATTAAATTTATATTCATAAAATATTAAAGCTTATTAATAAACATTCACCTTTTGTCTATTATTGTTGCCTCTAACTGCATCTGGTTTTTAATTTCCCAACTATTTTGGGTTCATTTTAAGCTAGCCATTTAGCAATTTTTAAACAATAGTTGGTTTAAATAAAACTACCCAGCAGGTTGGGCAAACATTTAACCCAACCGCTGGGTTAAAACAACCCAATCGCTGGGTTTGTCCATTTTCAACCCAACTTGGGTTGTTTTTAATCCAGCATTTTTTAGAGTGCATTGTTTTGTCTCAAGATGCACACCAGTAATGTTTTTTTCTAAGGCACATTTATAAAAGCTACTTGAACTAAGGTCCAATTCTGGCTTAATCCAAGCCTGTATGATATAATGAATTTCTGAAGGATAAAATCAAGATCAGTCCTACATTATTTTCACTTAGATAATATGTCACAGTCTGAAAGTAAAATTTGTTGTAGATCGGTTTTATACTGAGAGAAAAGAAAAAGGAACTGGTGCAGGATAACCAATTTAGATACCAGATTGTTGATATCCTGTATTTGGAGCACTACTATTAATCCTCTGAGTCCCTAGACAGTAAGGCAGAAGGACAATCAGACAGCCAAGACCCGATGAGCAGACGAGATGAGCATTATGAGAAGGTAATAATGCTCAGACTGTCGACTAAAGGGCTATCTAAAGTAAGTCAAGCTTGGACAATGACACACATTAAGTTGTGATTTTCTAACTGTAGATGCTTATAAGAAGCTTTGTGAGAGGACAAGATTACAGTGTAATTGTAATAATTTTGACCACTATAACAATGGGACACAGTCAGTGAGACAGGACAGTTACATGCAGATAATGACAGCATAATCAATGTGAACACGCACAGGGTTCATTTACACATTGACCAGATGATGTACTGGTTCTTTTATCAATACTGACTGTCTTCATCTAGTAGTGTTAAACTATAGCAACTGTAACTAAATGACTCTGGTTAATGAGTTATTGATCAAACATTTGTTTAAAAAAGTGCACTTAAAACTTGCTTTGTCTCTTGATGTGATAAAATGAATAACTGGAATGACCACGAAGTTTCTAAAAGAACAGACTTCCAAATTCCTGAAGAGTAAAAATTCTCAGTTAATCTGCTAATAATTACCATGTTTCTCCTGGGAGATCAATAAATATATCTGTGCATTCTATCTATGAATGAAGAAACCCGCACAAGGATTTTCTCAAAGCTTTCCCTCGACCCGCTGCACAGAGAAAAACAAGAGGAGGTAAAAACCGAATTAAAGTTATTGAGAAGAAACTCTAGGAAACCTTACAGGCCTGTTCTGTCTTAATAGCCCCATTAGAGCATCTGCTCACAGAAAGATTTAACTGGTTTACAACAAGTTCTTTTTGGTGTCTTAATGGTGGTGGTGATGAGGCAAGAATCAGTATTAAGGTCTGTTCAGAACAAGAACCATAACTATAAAGATAACTATATTAGCGTCTACACCAGCGGAAAATATCGTTGTTTATTCAAAGCGTGCTCTGCAGTTTTGTTCTCTGCTGCTTTAAATGCTCAAGCTTGTTACAGCAGGCTGGATTCTGATTGTCTGTCAATGTTTTTATCATTCATCAGCTGGAAAAAAAAAAATCATTCTGAAAGTGAATCCAACGATATTTTTCCTCTGTGATGTTATCGCCAGTGTTGGGGCTAACACATTACATGTAACTTGAGTTATGTAATCAGATTACTTTTTCAAGTAACTACTAAAGTAATGCATTACTTTTTTCAATTTACAACAAAATATCTACTTTTTGTTATTAAAAAACAAACAAGCAATCAAGCCCAGCGCATAAGAGAAAATAACGCAAAAGTAATGTAACACATTACTTTTCATATAAAGTAACTAAGTAACGCAATTAGTTACTTTTTTAGGGAGTAACGCACGCAATATTATAATTCATTACTTTTCTCAACACTGGTTATTATTGTAGTTGTGGCATGGACTCTGCTATTCTTTTATATTTAGAATAACTTTATCATTTAGACTTTATCATCTTTATCATTATTATTATAGTTATCGTCCTTGTTGTGAACAGGCCTTTACAATTACTGTTTGTGCTACAGACATGAATGATACCTCATTCAATGTGGCTTGTTGACGATAAAATGGGAATTTTGAAAATGGGACACATTGAAATATGGACCTTATGACTATTATGTATACTATCATAGTTTTTATTAATATTTTGAATTAGATTTTATTTTATATTTTCAGTTTAGTTCAATATTTAGTATTTTGTGTGTGTGTGTGTGTGTGTATGTGATATTGCCATTTTTACTAGTTTTTGTTTTTAAATTTTCTATTTGTTTAATTTATTTTCATTACAGTTTCAGTTCAGTTGTAGTTTTTATTAATTTCCAATTAGTAATTGTAAAGGTCCAACTTAATCTTATTTCAGTTAGTTGCAAAGGCAACATTTCATATTATATATATTATATTATATTATATTATATTATATTATATTATATTATATTATATTATATTATATTATATTATATTATATTATATTATATTAAGGCGAGCAGGGTGGGCAAGAGCCGTGAGGGAATGGCGCAAGGCCGGTGACGCGAGAGATAATGAGCTCCACCTGTGAGGCGCATCGGCCTTGAGTCTCTCACGGAGGAGCTCCGGAAGCATAAAAGGAGGAGCGACGACAGTGAAGGATGAGAGAGGACCAGGCCTGGATATTATTTTATGTTTTATTATGTTTGTGTGGCCGGCAGACGTCCGCGAGGGTCTGCCGGCATTACTTTCGTTATGTTCTTTGTTTATTTTA
This sequence comes from Megalobrama amblycephala, assembly GCF_018812025.1. Classification (NCBI taxonomy): domain Eukaryota; kingdom Metazoa; phylum Chordata; class Actinopteri; order Cypriniformes; family Xenocyprididae; genus Megalobrama; species Megalobrama amblycephala. Next base: position 20,811,613 of record NC_063060.1, on the reverse strand, counting down.
TTAAAGATTATTGTTTTAATGTATAATCTTTATAATAACGTATAATCTTTAACCTTCTTCCTGTACATACGAACTGTGGTGCCGAAACCCGGGAGGAAGGAGGGACATGCTGTCGAAGAGCCCTCGCTGCTGAGGGGGATCGCGGTGCTGCGGAGGTCGGGGAGCGCGGGAGTGAAGACCGCGAGAGGCTGCCCAAGGCGGTGGTGCTGGAGCCTTGTGAAAGGTGGGACGGAGACCCGGATGCCGTGCTCCTGGGACGAGGTGGGGTGGCTGTCGTCCAGGAGGGAGCGGAGGAGTCGCCGCCGTTCGCCATGGGCCGGAGCCTGCTACCGTCCGCCATAAAGGGGAGGAGCAGGGGACGGCGGACTCGCTGCCGGCTGCCCTCAGCCGGAGGAGCCATCGCCGGCCGCCAGGGGGCGGACGATGATCGGGCCGTCCACCGAGCATCCAGTACCATCGCATGGCCCCCCGAGGAAGAGCCTCTCGGCTGGCTGAGGACCGAGCGGCAGTGTGTCTGGGAACCGGACCAAGAATTTTTTTTTCTCTCTTTTTCCTCTCTTCCCTCTCTCGTTCTGTTGCTCCCTGTGCTTCCGTCTCCTTTCTCTCGTCTCGTCTGTCCTTATCCCCAGGTGCTGCAGCCACCGAGACAGGCCCCGGGGGGGGAGTAAGTGCCATCTCGGGGGTACCCCCCAGCCTGCGAGGGGCGATGGGGGTATGTGGCGAGCAGGGCAGGCAAGAGCCGTGAGGGAACGGCGCGAGGCCGGTGATGAGAGAGATAATGTGCTCCACCTGCAAGGCGCACTGTCCTTGAGTCTCTCACAGAGGAGGTCCGGAAGCATAAAAGGAGGAGCGACGACAGTGAAGGATGAGAGAGGACCAGGCCTGGACTTTATTTTATGTTTTATGATGTTTTATCCGCGACGGTCTGCCGGCATCACTTTCGTTATGTTCTTTGTTTATTTTATTAAAGATTATTGTTTTAACGTTCGCCGGTTCCCGCCTCCTTCTTCCCGTCTCCTTCTTCCCGTACATACGAACTGTGTTACATACATTATATTATATTATATTATATCAGCTTAATTTAATAATAAAAAACAAACAAACAAACAAACAAAAAAACACAGAACCTACCTAGCAATCAACAATGTCATCTTAGCAACCACTTCCACCTAGCAACATGCTGAGAACCACTCAGAACACCTTAAAACCACAGATCAACACCCTGACAACCCTGTCATCATGTTGGCGAGTTATGCACAGGTAAGCAGGACTCATGTTTTGTTCACAAAAAAGTAAAAATCTACTTGTATATCTAATTTGTGTTTTTTTTTTTTTTTAGGTCAAATGCATCAAATCTCTCAATCCATTGAGGGCCGATCTAGGGTCAGTTTTCCTTTATCCAGGATGCGCCGACAGAACAGAACTGATCCTGAAACAGACATCTGAGACTCTGGATATCCATATGGACCTAAATCAGCAGGGGGAAGTGTGTATTCTCACCAGAGAACGTTCAATGCCAGTACGGCTTCACCACTCGCAGCCTCGGAGGGAGCCGCTAATGACAATTCACAGCCAACTGCCGTCTCTTGGGCTGCTGAATCCCTGCGTTTAGTAGCATCTAAAATTCATGACAGATTTGTTATAATCCCAGGCAGAGCTACGCAGCAGAGCTCTCTAAACACAACTGACAGCGCACTGTACAAGACTCTTTAAAGACCTCATCAACAGGCAGTGTGCTAAATACGGCACACAAGCCATTTTTTTTCTCTTCCAACCTACATAAAGCTGTGGTTTTTTTTCCTGAGTATGAACCCTTTTTCCCACTTTGATCTCTGTGATTGTGGACTGGCCCTCCATCCATGTGATACACAGCAGCGTGACTCCCTCCGCCAGCCCATGCATGTGTTTCTGGGAGCGACTCTGACCCCTTGAATGTTAAAATCGCCGGTGTGTGCGCGGATGTGGGGGCCGACTCGCTGCTGTGAGATGTACAGGGTCATACATGCATGTGTGGGTGGTGGTATATATCTGTCTCTCTCTGTTTCTGCTTACTGCACTGTACTTGCTATGCAGAAGAGAGAGAGAGAGACATAAAAATGCATTTATGATGAATTTCCTCATTTTTCCCTAAAAACACTCGTAAATGCATGAGCATATCAATAAATAAGTCGTGTTATTTAAAGCATCAGTAGTAATTACTCTCTATTGACATGGAAATTACTTTTTTAGAACCTGTTTGAGAAAATGAGGAGACTTACGTAACGTGGTGAGCGCGCTCAAATATCTGCCAATGCCACCTGGTGGACTCGACTCAGGGAGGGAAAATCTCGCGTTCTGATTGGACGACGACGTGTGTAGAAACATCTGGTGTTGTAGAAGGGTATTTGTGAGGACACGGGGACGACGCGGCCAGATGCCTGAAGGCGCTGCTGGAGACTTGGACAGGAGGACAATCGCTCTGATAACTGCCGCAGCGAGCTGGCCCTCGACTCTCTGAATAGATAACATACATTTCCTTACAGAGTTACACATTGATGCACATTTTGAGATATCCGTATTGAAATAGAATGATGAAAACATATTATTTAGAAACTCATACTTAGGGTTAGAGATTTGGAAAAACACCTAACCCAGTTAAACTTTGGTTAGGTTAGCACACAAAATTAAAATTATGTCATCATTTAATCACTCTCATTAAGAATTTGGTTAATCTTTGAAACACAAATTAAGATATTTTTAATGAAACCTGAGAGGTTCCTGTCTGTCAATTAAAAGTCCAGGTAAACAAAATTCAGAAGTTTCAAAAGTTCATAAAGTGTCTTGTAAAGGGACATCACTTTAGGGCTGCTCGATTATGGCAAAAATCATAATCGCGATTATTTTGGTCAATACTTAAATCATGATTTAACATGATTATTGGTGGATGATATGATCAAGTCTTATTTCATGATATGTGTAATGTTAGTGAAATTTCACAATTATCGATACTTCAGCAAAAACTGTAATGCTTCAGTATGGGGAAAACATATTCATTATTAACTAAAACTTTTTCCTCAATGAACTCCTAGTTTAATGCTTATTAACAATAAGTAAGGTAGTTTCTGTAGTGTTCAAGTTTAGGTATTGGGTAGGTTTAAGGAATGTAGAATAAGGTCATGCAGAATAAGGCTTTGTAAAATGTGCTTTGTAAGTACTAATAAACAGCCAATATACTATGCAAGCTAATAAGCAACTAGTTAAATGTGAGAATTGAATCCTGAAATAAAGTGTTACAGCAAAAACTAATACTAGGTAAATTAATGAATGTAAAAGGTCCTCAAAACAGTTACAGAAGATAAGTAAAAAGTCAGCAATACAATAAGAACAAAGAAATGAATTACAAACAAATTTAACAAATAAATACAACAGAACAAGAATACAAATTAATTGAACAGTGCTTTAGGTTTTTCAAGAAAATGTACTAACAGTAGTATTCAGATAAGTAATAGCCTACAATAGAAATTTAATTTAAAGTGATCAAATGTAAAATAACACTGCTGTATTCATAAAATACAGACTAATCCTTATTACAACTACAAAAGTTATTCTTTCAAGAGCAGTGAGTGATTTTATCTTAGTCTTTTGTTTGATTAAAATTAAGGACAGACTGAATGACTGTTTTATTAGGCTGCTGTCACTTTAAGAGCTGCACAAATCTAATATACTGTTACACACACGTTTCCTTTCTCAACTGTTTACTTTCTATTAAAGGGATAGGTCATCCAAAAATGAAATTTCTGTCATTAATCTTTCTGTCATACTTCTGTCCCTCATGTTGTTCCAAACCTGTAAAAATTTCAAATTAAGATACTTTTGATGAAATCCGAGGGTTTCTGAACCACACATAGGCAGCAACGTCATTGCACCATTCAAGGTACAGAAAGGTAGCAAAGACATCGTTAAAATAGTCCACGTGACTACAGTGGTTCAACCTTAATGTTATGACACGACGAGAATAGTTTTTGTGCGCAAAAACAAAACAACAAAAATGACTTCATGCAACAATTTCCTCTCTTCCCTGTCAGTCTCCTACGCTGTTTACATTGTAGACACAGTGCAGCACTTCTGCGTTCTATGTCAGAATCAACAATGTATTTTAACAATGTATTTGCTACCTTTCTGGGCCTTGAAAGGTGCAATGACGTCACTGCCAGTGTGTGGTTCAGATATCTCTCCGATTTAATTCATGTTCCGAAGATGAACAAAGGTCTTACAGATTTGGACAGTTGTGTATAAAGTACTCGAAAACCATACTTGAGTAAAAGTATAGATAACTTAACAGAAAATGACTTTGGTAGAAGTTAAAGTCACTGTTTAGAATATTACTTGAGTAAAAGTTTTAAAGTATGGGATATTTTTTGTACTTAAGTACGAAAAGTATTTTTTGATATTAAACATACTTAAGTATTGAAAGTAAAAGTACAAGTAAATGTAAAATACAAAAGGAGCAAAAATTGTTCTGTACACAGGAGCAGCAAGATTGTGTTTAGTTTTAACTCTTTCTTACATTTTGTTTCTTTGAATTTAAAAAAAATGGTTAAATGTTTATTGTAATTTTTAAATATAAAAAATACTAATATATTAATTATACATTGATCGTTCATGTCAATTCATAGTGCATTATAACTAATGTAAGAGACAATTTTAAAGGTGCCCAAGAATGCTTTTTCACAAGATGTAATATGACTTATAAGGTGTCCCCTGAATGTGTCTGTGAAGTTTCAGCTCAAAATACCCCATAGATTTTTTTTAATGAATTTTTTTAACTGCCTATTTTGGGGCATCATTAACTATACACTGATTTTTTCAGCGCGCCGCCCCTTTTAAGGTCCCGTTTTTCGTGTTTTTTTGAAGCTTTGATTGTGTTTATAGTGTGCAATATAACATGTGTTCATGTTTCGCGTGTAAAAAAACACAGTATTTTTCACATAATTTACTTATCTGTATACCGCTGTTTCCACTGTCATAAAAACGGGCTGATGACTTCCTTGTTCTATGAAGTCCCTCCTTCAGAAATACGTAACGAGTTCTGATTGTGCCAGCGGTTCCTGTGTTGTGATTCGACAGTTCTGAGCGCACCGTGCCCGGAAAGGTCACGCCTCTTACCATAACGTGGAGATGCACGCGCTCAGTGTTATTGTAAACATGTCTTTAATTTTACCCTATCAATTTGAGCCGGAATCAGACCCGGTGATTGGACTGCGGGATGAAAATAACAGCGTTTCGATGACATGGCGACAAACACACTCTACAAACGCAACTCTTGTGTATTCCTGTGGGCGGAGGTTAGTCAAAAAACTGTTTTAGTGACGTCATTAAAGAAGGAAGTAGAGGGATGTAGTCCAAACTGGCCGTTCGATGTAGGCGACTTCTGTTAAAATATCTCGCTTGGCATTGAACTTTGAGCTTTAAAATTTTAAATAAACAGATTTTATTTATACTCTAACAACAACATTACACACTAACTAAAGTTTGAAACATGGGATCACGAAGAACGGGACCTTTAAATCGCGTGCTCCCTGCCACAGGAGCTCTCGAATATATTACAGCGCATTTACAAAGTTCACACAGCTAATATAACCCTCAAAATGGATCTTTACAAGATGTTCGTCATGCATGCTGTATGCATACATCGAATCATGTGAGTAAAGTATTTATTTTGATGTTTATATTTGATTCTCTATGAGTTTGAGGCTATGCTCTGTGGCTAACGGCTAATGCTACACTGTTGGAGAGATTTATAAAGAATGAAGATGTGTTTATGCATTATACAGACTGCAAGTGTTTAAAAATGAAAATAGCGACGGCTCTTTTCTCCGTGAATACAGTAAGAAACGATGGTAACTTTAACATCATTAACAGTACATTAGCAACATGCTAACGAAACATTTAGATAGACAATTTACAAATATCACTAAAAATATCATGCTATCATGGATCATGTCAGTTATTATTGCTCCATCTGCCATTTTTCGCTGTTGTTCTTGCTTGCTTACCTAGTCTGTGCACAGATCCAGACGTTAATACAGCCTTTCCTTGTCTAATGCTCGAACATGGGCTGGCATATATGCAAATATTGGGGGCGTACATATTAATGATCCCGACTGTTATGTAACAGTCGGTGTTATGTTGAGATCCATGTGTTTTCCGGAAGTCTTTTAAACAAATGAGATTTATATAAGAAGGAGGAAGCACTGGAGTTTGAAACTCAATGTATGTCTTTTCCATGTACTGAACTCTTGTTATTTAACTATGCCAAGATAAATTCAATTTTTCATTCGAGGGCACCTTTAAAATGTTAAAATGTAAATGTTGAAATAAAAAATGAACAATACTTTTATTAACCTTATTTAATGTTACAAATTGACTCTTATTGTAGTGGTACCATTTATAATATAAATATAAATACAAACAGTCATGCTTAAAAAATGACCATCTTTACACTAGGGCTGTCAAACGATTAATCACGATTAATCGCATACAAAATAAAAGTTTGAGTTTGCCTAATATATGTGGGTGTACTGTGTGTAATTATTATGTATATATAAATACAAACACATCCATGTATATATTTGAGAAATATTTACAAGTATATGTATTTATTTATATTTTTATATAATTTATATTATATATAAATACATTTTTTGTACATAAATAACATATTTCTCTTAAATATATACATTAATTAGTGTGTATTTATATATATATATATATATATACATATTAATTACACACATTACTCTCACATATATTATACAAACTCAAACTTTTATTTTGTATGCGATTAATCGCGATTAATCGTTTGACAGCCCTACTTTACACACAAAGGCATAGCATGTGTTACAGTGCCGATAAAAAAAGAACTGAAATCGAATACATTTCTGATTTATGTTTCTGTCGCTGCATGATGAGAATACAGTTTAAATATGCAACTTCGCTAGACAATGAATGCATAACAGCGAACAAAACTATATAAACTAATATATAAACAAATGCAAATGAATGGTAACAACCGTGACATTAAACAGTTGGTGTTTTTGTCACATTGTTTTAACCGCTTGAGATACTACTCGTCTCAGCCTTGACGGAAAACGTACTAACATACTACTAACGTTCAAACATCCACTAATGCAGCATCTACTCAACAAACGAATTACTTTATAATGATATGAAAACATGTACTTTAGTGTACACTGTATAACATACCGTTTTGTTGTCTATGTTTTAAAAACATTTTTGAAGTGTCCCGCTCTGTGCAACGTGCAGCCTCACGTCACGTGTCAAAACAAACTCTACGAGGCATCAGTGTTAGTTTTTATTTCGCCTCTAGAGGCCGCTCTCGTACTGTATAATGACAGCGCACTCTTCTCAGCCGCTCCAGCAACAGACGCAACCCGGAAAATGAACTCAACCGTGGTTGTGCGAGCACTTGTTTGCACATGCTTGCTTGCAGTCTGTGTTCTTCCGACTTTATTTTGTAGTAAGTAACGAAAATGCTTTGGGAAAATGTATTGGAGTAAAAGTATACATATTATGTAGGAAATGTAGTGGAGTAAAAGTAAAAGTTGCCAGAAATATAAAAACTCAAGCAAAGTACAGATTCTCCCAAAAAATACTTAAAAATATCTTAATTTGTGTTTCGAAGATGTTTCACACGACATGAGGGTGAATAAATGATAACAGAATTTTCATTTTTGGGTGGAATATCCTTTTAAGCATGCAACCATCCTGGACATTTGTGCTACAGACAGGCTGATTCCTCTTATGATGAGTCTTGTTGAGGAGAGTGTGCTGGTACTTTGAGTGATTGCATTCAAAAATTAGTCTAAAATGGGCAAAAAACATTGAAGGAGGTCATAAGTCCGATCTAATTTACCAGAATATCATTTGAGGTTGTTTCTTTTCCCTTTGGATCACCTAGCGACTAGCCAGAACACACATTTTGCATGGGCAAAATCTTCAGAAAATGTCAAAATGAAGTATTATTATAATCATATTTTGATGACAAACCTAATTTAAATCAATACTGTACCCACAATTCATTCCACATACATATTTTTGTTGGTTCAGATTGCTCCATCTGTTCATAAGCATCATGCCATCAGCTGACAGGAAGAGGTTTCCTAACACTTTTGAATCTCAGGGCTCGTTTCCATCATGAGATCTTTGGACCAATCTGTCTTTCTGCAAATGGAAAAGAAAGTGCTTCATTTCTCTGACAAGATTCTGAAAATACAATGCATGTCAACCAAGATTTCACTTAGCACCAATTAAAAAGAAAAAGCAAAGACAATGTGAGAGCCGTGTGTAGGATGGAGGCATCTGAGGGTTGTCTGTTGTGCATTGCTAATGAGCTGTACTAAATTGAGCGCTCTATTACCATCAGATCAGTGGAAGACATATGATGAGTGTGTACAGGTGATTAAAAACTTTATTTAGACTTTGAAAGTCTTTTTTTTTTACTGTAAAAAAAAAACGGGTTAATATTCCTTTACATCACACTCCCATAAACGTGCGAGTAGAACACAGTCTCGCAAGCTAACAGTTCACTCACAGTGTGACATTGGGCCATGAGTATGACAACCGCTGAGGAATTCGGCTAATATAAATTTGTAAATTTTTCGGTTGTCTCTCAAAGTAAGCTTAGATCCTTAGGTGATCTCACAGGTGAAAATCATCTGACAAACCATGAGTCCCCTGCTGCTTTAAACAGGATTAACTCAAGACATATAAATCATTTCTGTAAAGGAATATTTCACTAGAAATTAAAGTTTTGTCATTATTTACTCGCCCTCATATTGTTCTAAAAGGCTTGTTCACACCAAGAACTATATAACCATAACTATAACAATAACTATCTTAATGCCCACACCAACGGATGTTAGCGTTCTGTTTATTATAAACGCACACAGCAGTTATTTCATCTGCCACTTTAAAGTCACATTGAAATCAAAATGGGCAATTCTTTTTTTTATGGAATATTACAGTATTTATTATAAATAATGTATCTGTGCACATCTTTAAAAAAAAAAAAAAAAAAAAAAAAAACTTCATGTGCCTCATAATCTTTAATCAAAATAACTTCCCCTCCCTCTTGCAGTGACATTTCTCTGATGACGTGTTTACTGGCGCAAGGGCGGGGCAACCTGTCACTCACATGAGATCAACCAATACAGTGGTTCCCAACCACATTCACTGAGGCCCCAGTATATATACAGTATATATATATATATATATATATATATATATATATATATATATATATATATATATATATATATAGATGAGAGGGTTTTTTCTTGGTTCAGAAGCCATTTCACTTAGATATTATGTCACAACAGAGAAGAAAAAACTATCACAACTTCCTTTTCATGCTGACTTTAAATGCGCATTAACTCTGAATTGCTACAACAGAAACTAACCCCTAACCCTACCCCACACCGATAGACAGCTTTCGCGACCAATGATAAAGACTTTCTCCATGCCCATACCTTTCAGCACGCCCATTGCTCCAGCCTGCATTTGGAATTTTCTAGCTTTTGTTCTTTCACTGTTATACAATAGGGGGCGCTATTATGCATCTTCTGAAAGAGGAGAGAATCTCCGGATCAAATGCAGGCAAAATAAAAAGTAGGCTAAATTGTGCCACAATTTACTAATATGTTCTTTCGATTTATAAATCATGTGCACGATTTACTAATTTGTTTACGAATTAGTAAATTGTGTGCATGATTTACTTTTTTTTTTTTATTTGCATGTCATGGAGCTCCGTAGAACAAGCGATAAAAGCATTGTAGTCTTTGAAAAAAAAAAAATTAGATTTTCTCAGCATTTTGTTCAAAATGTTGATTTTTATTTATTTATTTATTTTTTATTATTTATTTATTTTTTTTTTTATGAAACTTACCCACATTTAACTGTTGATTAAAAAAAAGAATGCATGAAGTCAGAAAGAGTTAAGTGGATTCTGGTTGGCTGTCAATGTTTTTATCATGATCAGTAGGGGAAAAAAATGTTCTGAAAGTGATTTCAACAATATTCTTTTTTATTGTATAGCTGCAAATATAGCATACCATAGAATGAGAATGATTGTTAAAGGGGGGAATCACACAGTTTCTGCTAATCTCATGTTTATCTTGAGAACATATAGAGTAACAATGCATCCTTCATATCTCCGAAAAGTCTTTAGTTTTGTCACATTTACAGTATAAAAGATAGATACGCTAAACCAAGTCTTTCCGAAAAAAGCAGAGATCCTGGAGGCGTGTCTTCTGTCCGTGCCGTGGGCGGAGCTAAAGATTCACAAGCGAGCTTCTGTGTAGAGATCGCATGCTAGCTGCGACATCATTATAAATAAAAAGGGAACAAAAACGTTCGTGTTGTTTACATTACATACACAACACACACACATCTGATGCAGCTTTACTCACCACCCGTGATCTGCAAATCCAGTGCCTTGCTGGGACTTGTTTACAAAGTATTCATCACCGAATTCCCGGGAACAAACAAACATACGTGTGCAACTCCGTTGCTGCCCTGGAAAAACAAACTTCATCCTCTCTTTCCTTAACGCTGGGCTCTTTGGGAAGCTGAAAAAGGTAATCTTTCCCTCACAACCAAAAACACACTCTTTTGTTCACAGGAGCTGCGTCTCATTTCGGAGGCTGCGTCCTCCGGAGGTCACATTTGAAGGCAGAATACTTCATCAAGGATGTCATATTTAAGAAAAGTAACCGTAATAAAATTGACTGATATTCATTGTGTGGTGTAAAATACTGTAATTTCTTTCTTACGTTGCAATCTAACAGTTATTTTTCTTAAATGAGACTGCCTCGATGATGTATGCAGCCTTCAAAGGGTGCAGCCCCTGAATTGGGACACAGCCATTGTTAAAAATCTGTGGGCTTCAGTATCCCAAACGAAGTGCGTTGATGGGCGTGCTTTTGTTCTTGGTGATGTGTGTGTGCACGCTTATCAGGGAGAAATGCCTATACAAGGAATTCTGCTCACTTTTGACATCATACAGGACACACTTGAAAAAAAAGAAAAAAAAAAAAACTCTCTGAATCCTGTACCGAAACCGGAAGTAGTGGATTTGGCACAGAAATACTCCATCATACGTCCAACTCATGTTTTGAAACTTTGGCCATGTTTAGCATGAGAATGCAACTCTTTAAAGTGTTAGTTCACCCAAAAATGAAAATTCTGTCATTTATTACTTACCCTCATGCCGTTCCACACCCGTAAGACCTTCGTTAATCTTCAGAACACAAATTAAGATATTTTAGTTGAAATCCGATGGCTCCGTGAGGCCTCCATAGGGAGCAATGGACACTTCCTCTCTCAAGATCCATAAAGGTACTAAAAACATTTAAATCAGTTCATGTGAGTACAGTGGTTCAATATTAATATTATAAAGCGACGAGAATATTTTTGGAGCGCCAAAAAAACAACAACTAAATAACGACTCATTTAGTGATGGCCGATTTCAAAACAATGCTTCTGGAAGCATCAGAGCAAAGATGTATCAGTGTGTCGAATCTGCTGTTCAGAGCGCCAAAGTCACGTGATTTCAGCCGTTGGCAGTTTGACAGGTGATCTGAATCATGATTCGACACACTGATTCATTTGTGCTCCGATGCTTCATGAAGCAGTGTTTTGAAACTCCCTATGGAGGCCTCACGGAGCTATCGGATTTCAACTAAAATATCTTAATTTGTGTTCCGAAGATTAACGAAGGTCTTACGGGTGTGGAACGGCATGAGGGTAAGTAATAAATGACAGAATTTTCATTTTTGGGTGAACTAACCCTTTAACAGTGTCAGAATGCATGAAATAGCATTACACCCCCCCTTTAAAGCTTTATATTTATGATCATCGTCCTTGGTGTTAACAGGCCTTAAATTTGGCATGAAAAGTTGAAAAAGTTGCAATAGTCATTTCTTCCCTATTGTGACATATGAAACAGCTTCTCAAACAAGCAAAAATGTAGGGTGGGACTTAATTTTTTCCATGGGGAATTAAATGGATGGTTGTGGTTTGCTATTGGTGGATCTCATGTGAGTGACAGGTTGTCCCGCCCTCACACCAGTGAGCATGTCATCATGAATTAAAATAATTTAAAAATAAATTGATGTGCATGGAAAAATCACTTATAAAAAATGCTGTAATATTCCATTTAAAAAAAAAGAACACAAAAGATCTATCAACTGTCTGTGTCTGGAAAAGAGCCACATGATGATTCTTCAAAAATCCTCTCTTTATTTTCCACAGAAACAATAACATACAGGTCTGGAACAAGATGAGGGTGAGTAAATAATGACAGAATGTTAATTTTTGAGTGAACTACTCCTTTAAAATGTGTGCTGTAAGCGTGCTAGCATGGGAGCACTGATCTATGAGACTTCAGCAGCAGCATGGGTATATTGAGGATGTGGCTAATGGAGTTGAACAGAGCAAGTGGGTGGTTGATGGTTCTAAAATATTTTTTTCATAAATGGCACTCATAACAGCACAGAATTATGACTGAAGGAGACTCTTGGTTCTTAATAAAACCTGGACTTATATAACATTATGGATAGTCTGTAAAAATGTTTAGCATTTACTCAGGGTCAAAAGAGCATGTGGCCAGAGTGTGTTTACAAGACAGGAAGACTTTTTTTTTTTTTTTTTTTTTTTTTTTTTTTTGGAATGCCTCATATAAAATGTCCCAACTACTAGACAGATATCACTGAAATAGGTGTCTTGAGAAATCACACCTATCGCTGGCTCTGTAAACAACTCAAAATGCATATGGGAACAGCACATCTTTTTTTAGCCAATCAACGCTTTCTGTCTGTTAATCATTTTGCAGGCTGTTGACATCAGTTTGGCTGACACATTCTTGTGTCATTTAGTTGTCTTTTTTGGTCAGGTTTTGGATAAATTATGTGTGTTTAAAGGGATGGGATGATCTAATTCAGTGGTTAAAGGCACAGTAAGCGATTTCTGAGAAACACTGTTGATATTTGAAATCAACCCAAACAAACATGCCCCTCCCTTCATTGCTCCGCCCCCAAAATGCATGAATGCATAATGCAAGAGTGGATGTCTTGCATTTAAATGCTCACGCTCCCCGCCCACGGAGCTTGCGCTTGCCTTTAACAGCATAAACAAAGTTCACACAGCTAATATAACCCTCAAAATGGATCTTTACAAAGTGTTCGTCATGCAGCATGTCTAATCGTGTAAGTATGGTATTTATTTGGATGTTTACATTTGATTCTGAATGAGTTTGATAGTGCTCCATTGCTAAAGCTAACATTACACACTGTTGGAGAGATTTATAAAGAATGAAGTTGTGTTTATGAATTATACAGACTGCAAGTGTTTAATAAATGAAAATAACGACAGTCTTATCTCCGTGAATACAGTAAGAAACTTTAACCACATTTAACAGTACATTAGTAACATGCTAACGAAACATTTAGAAAGACAATTTACAAATATCACTAAAAATATCATGTTATCATGGATCATGTCAGTTATTATTGCTCCATCTGCCATTTTTCGCTGTTGTCCTTGCTTGCTTACCTAGTCTGATGATTCAGCTGTGCACAGATCCAGACGTCCTGCCGTTGTCTAATGCTTGAACATGAGCTGGCATATGCAAATATTGTGGGCGTACACCCACCCCGACTGTTACGTAACAGTCGGCGTTATGTTGAGATTCGCCTGTTCTTCTGAGATATTTTAAACAAATGAGATTTATATAAGAAGGAGGAAACAATGGTGTTTGTCACTGTATGTCATTTCCATGTACTGAACTCTTGTTATTTAACTATGCCAAGATAAATTAAATTTTTAATTTTAGGGCACCTTTAAATGTCAAGAGTCTGTATAATATGTGTTCTATTATCAATTTTCAGGGCTTGTTTTGTTTGTTCCATGGATGGTTCAACTAAACAGGCCAATAAGAGATTATTAACTACTATTATTCCCTTTAATTATACTAATGTCTAATTAAAATGACTACAAAACTGATCATAAAGCTGATCAAATATCATGTAAAACCCATAGATACTGATTCATGGCTTCACAGAGATCACAGAGATCGCCAACCTGTGGTGAACCACTGAAATTTCGAAACATTTCGAAACAGTTATGAAATAATGAAGACTCTTTTACTGAAATCACATGACTTTGGCATTTTGATTAAAAATACAAACCACTGATTCGAAACAAAAGATTTGTAAAGGTTTCGAAGCTTCATGAAGCAGTGTTTCGCCCATGACTAGTTGTACATTTCACGTAAAATTACATTTATGCCATTTTATAGTAGTTATAGGCTATTTAATGATATATATATATATATATATATATATATATATATTTATATATATATATTTATATATATCATAATGATAACTTTCTGATAAAGATTATAGTACAGAATTTTGGTGGCAATTGAGCCAGATGCTTTGGGGCAAGTTGAGGCACTGGACTATTTTGAGAAGTCACATTTCTATGGACCTGTCATTTAGATACTTATCATTTAATTTGATAGGAGACATTCTGAAATATAATTAGGTGATTAGTTTTACCTCAGTCTCCTTTCTCCTACTTGCCTGGGGTAAAACAATACAAGCAAAAACTAGCTCTTTTTAACCTACTCACCCCTGTACAACATCCAGATAAAAAAAAAATATATATATATATATTGATATGTACTGAAGCAATAAGCCACTGAAGGCTGGGCATTATTCTGATTTCAATATAGTGTTCTTATGCAAGGTAAAGCATGAAGCAGCATGCCATAAAACCACTTGAAATGATGATTTATTGCTACTATAGAGGATGATAAAAGACACAGATGTTCATTAAATAGTTAAATTCATTAGTAATTGCATGAACATTTTTTTTCGCAGAGTAATGTAGTTTATTAGTTTAGCTGCAGGCTGTTTAGTGTCATTAGTGTCAGAGCTATAAGCAAAGATTACCCCTATAGGGACTTGCTTGTGAATATACTAAACGTTTTGTGATCTGTAAGGGCAGTACAGTAGATGTTCGCTCTGTGAGAGTTATAAAACCCTGAATGTGAGGGCGTATTGCTTCACCACAGAGAGAACGACTCGCATTGACCTGTATTGCGCAAAGTAGGCTACCAGCACCGCTGGGGAACCTGGGGAACGATCTCCAGACTGCGTCAGAGGGGCTTTCACTGCCGCCCCATCTCATCATCTGCCATAAAGACAGGGCAGGACTGAGGAGAGAGAGAGGGAACAAAATGAACAGATCTCATGCTCCACATTGAGCTTCGGAGTGTAGGATTCTTCTTCTTTTTCTTTTTTACCTCAGACCATTGATTGTATCCATGGAAACCCGCAAGGAAGCAGAGAAAATGTTGTTTTTATAAAGTTGCTGTTTTGGTAGTGACTGGAGGTCTTTAATGCATCTTAAGAAATCCCACGATTGCAAACATTCCCTCGGAATTCACTTTTGCATTACTTATTTGGAAAATGGGCTTGCAAGATGCCAAAATGTGAAGAATTCAAGCATTAAATAATACCTCAGACACTGCAATGAAGTAAATGTAGCTATTAGCTAATTCCCAATATCTTTTAGAGGCATGTTAAGGGTTCAAGAGCACCTTGAAGGGATGGAGGTTCCCCATGAACATTAGTTCCTGTGCTAAATGACCTATATACTCAGTAAAACGGTGTCTGTCTCAGATGTCTCTGTGCGGCTCCGCTTACGTGCGCAGCTAAAATTGAACTTCACACTGCACCAGGGGCCTTTCATATCTTTACATAGATGCAAGGCGGTAAAATTAAACTGTGCAATTTAGGTTGCCACTGGAAAATCCTCAAACAGTGCAGGTCGGAATATTTCACCAGAGGGAACCTCATTTCTTTGATATTGAACTATGATGGATGTGTGTCATTTTAAGACACAGATTCACTTCACTCCAATGGTGTTATTGCAGTCTTTAAAAGCAGAATAATTGAAAGAAATGCTGATATATTAGGGTCAATCTCTTAAACAGTGTCCTGCTGTGTTAAGTCCAACATATAACATCATGGGTCATGTCCCAGTCCCGTTCCCCGTATGTTCTCCTCCACTTTCCAGTCAGTTCTCTATACCATACAGTAATATTGTGAAATATTATTACAATTTAAAATAATTGCTTTCTATTTAAATTTATGATGCTTTTAGGAAACACAGCCCTGGATATTTTCTTAACAAGTTTGTGAAATTCATTTAGTAGTCTATTCATTCTCAAACTTGTAACAGGCCGGTCATCCGTGTTTAGAACATTGGGTTTCGTTTGTTTAAAACATTTGCTATAGAATATTGTATGTATTGCTCATAAAAAAAACCTCATTTGATCTAGAGTTGAGGGACACTGGGATGGCGTAATACTCATTTGTTTGCCAAGAAGCAGAGAATTAGTTTAGTGTTTAATATCTTCAAAGTCTGATTATGGGAAAATATTATCTCTTTCATATCAAAGCTATCCTGGTGTTTTGGCATGTTTTTGCATAGACCCAAATGCATAATCAAATATTTAAATCATAATAATTATCTTTAAAGAAAAGAACGACAATCAAGATTACCACAGCTCTTTACTAAATTCACAAAATAAAGTAACTAGATGATTTGTTCACCACTTCTAAAAAGAAGTGGTGAAAATTGTTCTCTCCACCGTGCAGGTATGACACAAGCTCATAATTACGATTATTACGGATTTTGGAGTTTGAATTTGCTCGCCCTCCCTCACAGATTTCCTGAGGTTGTTCTTTGAGGAGGGCGACAGCCTGACAGCTCAATTTGGTGGCAACACCCCCGAGACTGCCCATTAAACTGTGCTCGAGGTGATATCATAGCTCTCCCGTGTTCCCCGAACAGGCCGCAAAGAGCAGAGAGGACAAACCAGAGCCGATGAAACAGTCTGCTACCTCCCCCAAATACTCACAGGACGTCCTCTATGGAAGTGCATCTGTTGTCTTTATTTTGTCCTTATACATCTTAATCATTACCAGTGCTTATTAAAGCAAACATCACTATTACTATTGTTCATTATATTTTGATGCCAGGTGTTCCTGCCACTGGATGCTCTAACATTATTGATGCCTCAAACATCACGCCCACAGACCGTTGACTGGACGTCTGATGCATAACGCACACAAAATTGGAAACACTTCCAGAGTTTCGAAGTCGTCATTTGTGAATTCTGCAGTATTTCCAGGAGACGCGTGCTGCATTCTTTAAAGGTGCTGTGTGCAAATATTTTGCGGCATCTAGCGGTGAGGTTGCGAATTGCAATATAGAGAAGCTACAGTGGCCAACACAGGGCAAAGTTGTCATCGTCTGAGACAGCAGAGAGTAGCCAGGCAAGCAAACGCTCTCTGTAGAGTGTTTGTCCATTTAGGGCTGCTGTAGAAACATGCCGGCGCAAAATGGCTACTTAAGATGTAAGGGGACCCGCGGTGTACGTACATAGAAATTACTCATCCTAAGGTAATAAAAACATAATGGTTTATTATTTAAGGTCTTTATACACCACTGAAAACATAGTTATGTATATTATATTGCATTTCTGTCAATAGACCACCTAGAAACAAAGCTGACATGATGCCAAACCCCCTCATAGAAGAAGATCGACGTGTTTATAACTGTGACAAAATCATGTGAAGTTAATGGCATAGAGTTTTACATGCTGGTGTGGTGAGAAATCGAGTCCCCCCAGGAATCAGGTCTCCTTTAAGGCCAGAACACACCAAGCCAACGCTGACGAACTAGTGGCGATGAAAGCAGACTGCGGGGTTGGCTCACGTCGGCAGCGTATGTGTCCAAACCGACACTAAACAGCCGACGGCCAAGTAGCACATCTGTTCTGCGCCTGCGTGAGATGAAATGCCTTTCTGAACCAGCAGACGGCAGTATCTGAACAGCCAATCAGAATGATCAGATGGCCCGACGTGCCAACGAGCTTCAACACCGATTCAACATTTCGAATCGGCCGAAAAAAAGCCTGCGAGAACCAATTTCAGGCAACGGTGCGGAACACCCTAGTGAAAAAAAAGTATACTTTATTGTATTTTAAATATATTCCCTTTTTCTATAGTACACTGCAAATATACTAACAAAAATGTACTATCATTAAATATATAAAAAGAATATTAGTATCATATTTTCACAATACAACTTTTAACACACTTTAAAATAATTGTACTTTAGTATATTTTCTAAAAATTATATTTTAGAAAAATATACTTGAAGTGTAAGTTCAGTTTATTTTTTAAAAGTGTATTTATTTGCACTTTATAAAAATATATTTGAGATATATTTTAACTGCGCTGAAAATGATCATTGTAACAATGCACTGAAAGTATATTTAAAAAAATACATTATTTAATATCCTGAAGTTGTAGTGTATCTAATGTTAAATTTGAGTATATTTTTTAAGTTTACTTCTTCATCCTTGGAATTCATTATATTACTTGTGCTATTTATTTCAGTATGAATGCATTACAAGCCCATTTAGTATATGCAGTGTAGCCTATACAATTTCCAAATATGTGTAAATGTTTATTAAGTTTACACTGGCAGAATCATTTTACAATCGTACACACAAATCTATATTAAACAACACACCAGCAGCACAAGTTATGCGAAAAAATATGTTGAGTGGTTAAACTTATCAGAATTCAAATATCTCTTCAACTTGGTCTGTGACCAATCAGATTTTGTTGCTCACTGCCTTCAGCCAATCAGAGCTGCTGACGTCACGGTCGTCGTCTGAATCTCCTCGCTCAGTCACTCAGGTGAAGTATAATGTCGCAATGTATAATTTATTTAATAAAACACTGAAAGCGCAATACATCGCTCAATCTCGGGGATTCTGACCAGTTCAATCAAGTGACATCGCAGACTGACAGTGATGGCGACGACAACCGGCTAATGGCCTACGCGATCCTGAAAGAACCGGAGAAAAGTGCTGCTATTGGGAGGTGAGTTGTAGTCTACCAGTTAACAAACTTTTTTATTTTCTTTAACAAACGGAGAGCGATATTTCGGCTTGATATCTCCTTTTTGAGTTTTTGTGTGGTGGTTTATGGCACATGTTTGTATGCAGCACCAAAACATTCATATGATTGGTCAAATCGGCCCGTATTCTGTTCGATATTAATTCATAAAGTGTTTTATGCTTGACTATGTACCGAAAACAATATCGACATGCCATACTGATACAGTTCCCTGCTGCTAATCCTCATTTACTGTTCAAAAATAGTATTGGTTCAATGTAGGATTTAGACAGACTATTGTAAACGTGAAAAAAGTGTTGAGCATGCTGTCTTATATCTTTGGTATATTCTGTCAACAGATGCTGTTCTTCACGAGTCTCTGCGACCATCATTGTGCCATCAGACACAATGAGAAGCTCATCAGAAAATGGAATATAATGTGTAATTTGTATTTGTGTATAGAGGGTCACCATGGTCCAATATATTTTTTTTCTTTAATGAAAAACATGGTAAGTTTTGCTGAATCTAAGTTTAAATAAAAACTATTGGATTTGTCAATGAAATATGTCTCTTCATTAGTGATGTTGTTACATTTTATTTATTTTAATGGCCTTGAAAACAAATGCATTCAACTTTGGGAAAATGTGTTAAACTGTATTTAAATAGTAGCACAACAGTATTGTGTGAGATTTTGATCCGCTTCAAATGCTGACTATATTATACAAAGTATAAGTAATAACAAAGTGTATTGTTATTGACTGCAAAGTGTGTAATGTTTAATATTTGGAATAAGCCAAAGGTACTGAGCATATTACCTGTAAAATAATATATTCAGTGTATATTGCTTGTGTTTTCTGAAGACACTCGTAATTATTTTGTAATGTACTTAAATCACAAATAAAGTGTACTTATAACACAAAGTGTACTCATAACAGAAATAAAGTATACTTATAACACAAAAGTATACTTATAACAGAAATAAAGTATACTTATAATACAACGTATATTATAACAAAAAAATATACTTTTAACACAAATAAAGTATACTTATAACACAAATTAAGTACACTTTAATATCACTAATCAAGCATGTAATTAGTCCCTACACAGACATATACTTAAAGTGTACTAAGTATACTTGAAGTTGTTCCAATTTAGCACACATAAGTATACTAAATATACTTAAAGTTGTATTTTAATACTACTTAATTTCAACTTAAATATACTTAGTACAAAATTAGTTGTTTCAAAATAGCACACTTTAAATGAACTAATCATTAGCACACTTGAAATATACTAATAATTAGTCTTGCTGCAAGTATACTTAGTATACTTTTTTTTCACTAGGGCACACTGAGAAAACTTAGTCGGCCGACAAAGAAAAACTGCCGACGGCCGGCCGTCAGCTTGGTGTGTTCCTGCCTTTAAGACCCCAAGTGATCCCATTGGTTCAACAGACTTTTAATGGGTAGTATTTTTAGCGCCTGATTATAATTCCTCTTAAATCATGTTATGATTTATACGATTTAAAATGCATTATAATGACCATTAATGTATTTTAAATTACATGGTTCATATAGCCTATCAGTATATAACTGAAGCTATAGGTTGTGAAATCAATAATTTCTCGTTCTTACTGTTTTTTTAGTTAGCTTATGAACTAGCATAGCATACATCTACCCGATTAGCCTGCTAGCTTAGCTTATATTACATTAGGTTTTTTTTTTGCTTCCAATATGTTTCCATTTTATTATGCAATACATAGACATTGATTTTGTATTTCATGTTATTTTGTGTGCGCCTAATGTAATAAACATCATACAATAGTGAAGACGTCACGATAACAACTTTTAATCAGACATTACCGCCTGGGTTCTAAGGGAGACCCAATTCCTGCGGTGTCGATTTCTCATGACACTGGTCTGTTTTTTAGGAACATCGACTTTACGTTTTCACGCCCTAAACATGATGCTAAACAAAACAAACTGTGATTGGTTGCTTTTCATGTCACTCAGGTGATTCTTCAGCCAATGAAACCTGCTGAGTCAGTCTGAAGGTCTGGCTATACGATTATCTGATCACAAATGACTATTGCTGGTAAAAAATAAGACATTGTAATTTGACCATAAATCAGATTTCTTGCAGCTAAAAATGAATATATTTTGCTGGAGAAGGTGTTTGTATGTAAATTGCAGTGGTGCATTATAAATCATATCATGAACTCTTATCAATGCATCAAATCTCACTTCACTCATTTCTGACATTCTTCCATATTTCCATCATTTCTTAATGATAATGCTGAATGTGGAGCTGAAATGTGTAGAACAGTGAAATCACTCACATACACTCGACATTCTGACAGGAGACAGACCATGTGACTACTTCATAGAGTGGTTGGGAACTAAAATCTCCTTTCATTTTCTCCATAGGATTTTTTTTTTTACTTTTAATGAATCCTTTAAAGGCAGACATGATTTGAGTTCCAGAGTTGTTAATTGATTATATGCTTTTGTTGAAGACATCTGTTCGCATTATTTCAACTTATTTTTATTTTTATTTTTTTTTATTGTGTTTAACAGCTGAATTTTTGATGAAAAACTACAATAACCATTATGCTGTACAGAAAATCCCACCAATCAGAGAGCCAAAAGAGCTCTGCAGGGAACGCCCACTCCAATAAAACACTGCAAATTATGTAATCAAGTCAGTCTTGCTATGCTGTCAAAATACTTTTTTGTGTATGCATATTCTACAAAAGAGGGTAAAACTATGCACATCTCAGGTGCAGGATCAAAACAAAAGATTTGAATATAAAGGAGGAAAATCCACACACTGTCAAACTATTCCTTTTATGTGCAAAATACAACAGCAACATTTAGATTAAAAAAAGTTATTTATCATATATATATATATATATATATATATATATACGGAAGAGGATTAGGGCCAAGCAATAATAAAAAATTAAAACCATCTCAAGATTAAAGTTGTTAAATTTCGAGAAAAAAGTCAAAATAAAATGTTGAGAATAAACTCATTAAATTGCGAGAAAAATGTAATTAAATTTCGAGAAAAAGTCGAGATAAAATGTTGAGAATAAACTCGTTAAATTACGTGAAAAAAGTTGTTAAATTACGAGAACAAATTCGTTAAATTATGAGAAAAATGACGTTAAATTTCGAGAAAAAAGTCGAGATAAAATCTTGAGAATAAAGTCATAATTTAACGATTTTATTCTCAACATTTTATCTCAACTTTTTTCTCGAAATTTAATGTCATTTTTCTCATAATTTAACAAATTTGTTCTCATAATTTAACGACTTTTTTCTCGTAATTTAATGACTTTATTCTCAACATTTTATCTCGACTTTTTTCTCGAAATGTAACAAGTTTTTTTCTCGTAATTTAACGATTTTATTCTCAACATTTTATCTCGACTTTTTTCTCGAAATTGAACGAAATTTTTCTCATAATTTAACAAATTTGTTCTCGTAATTTAACGACTTTTTTCTCGTAATTTAATGACTTTATTCTCAATATTTTATCTCGACTTTTTTCTCGAAATGTAACAAGTTTTTTTCTCGTAATTTAACGAGTTTATTCTCAACATTTTATCTCGATTTTTTTCTCGAAATTTAATGAGTTTTTTCTCGTAATTTAACGAGTTTATTCTCAACATTTTATCTAAACTTTTTTCTCAAAATTTAACAACTTTAATCTCGAGATGGTTTTATTTTTTTATTATTGCTTGGCCCTAATCCTCTTCCGTATATATATGCATATTTTGCAATAAACTTAAAATATAATGTTTTTATAATCAAGAACTTTAAAGGGTTAGTTCACCCAAAAATGAAAATTCTGTCATTAATTACTCACCCTCATGTCGTTCCACACCTGTAAGACCTCCGTTCATCTTCAGAACACAAATCTGATGGCTCAGTGAGGCCTGCATTGCCAGCAAGATAATTTACACTTTCAATGCCCAGAAAGCAACTAAAAACATATTTAAAACAGTTCGTGTGATTACAATGGTTTATTATTTAACGTTATGAAGCAATGAGAATACTTTTTGTGCGCCCAAAAAAAACCAAAATAACGACTTCAAGACAATATCTAGTGATGGACGATTTCAAAACACTGCTTCATGAAGCTTTACGAATCTTTTGTTTTGAATCAGTGGTTCAGAGTGTGTATCTAACTGCCAAAATCACGCCCCCCAGTGGTGAACCATTGAAATTATGAATCACACGTTTACTGAAATCACGTGACTTTGGCAGTTTGATACGCGCGAATCACTGATTCAAAACAAAAGATTTGTAAAGCTTCATGAAGCAGTGTTTTGAAATCTCCCATCACTAGATATTGTTGAATAAAGTTGTTATTTTGTTTCTTGGCGCACAAAAAGTATTCTCGTTGCTCCATAATATTAAGGTTGAACCACTGTAGTCACATGAACTGTTTTAAATATGTTTTTAGAACCTTTCTGGGCATGTTAATTGTCTTGCTGGGAATGCAGGCCTCACTGAGCCATCGGATTTTATCAAAAATATCTTAATTTGTGTTTCGAAGATGAACGAAGGTCTTACAGGTGTAACGACATGAGGGTGAGTAATAAATGACAGAAATTTAATTTTAGGGTGAACTAACCCTTTAAGTAGATTAATATATATCATTATTAATTGAATTATGTCAATCACATTGCTTCATTGGGCTCTAGTTCTTTCCCTCACAAAAGCCATTACATGGAGGAGCTTTTATCACTTGTCACATTATTTTGTGGCATCTGGTTAGGATACAGTGTTTCATTAAGTCCCTAACTCTAAGTATTTGTTGTGTAACTCATCAAATCGAAGTGATGTGCTATTCTTTTTTTTATGATCAGACTTTTTGACAATTTTAATCAGGCAAAGTTAAGCCTAATTTTTAGCCCCACTTGGATTTCTTTTCTTTTCTTTTCTTTTCTTTTCTTTTCTTTTCTTTTCTTTTCTTTTCTTTTCTTTTCTTTTCTTTTCTTTTCACATTGTCTTTAGAAAATGTAATAATCCAGTGTAATTGTTACAAAGCAGTTGAAATTCGCTCTGGGAGATATAATGTTTTTTGAAATTTCATTATAAGTTTCTATTTTAAAAATATTTTAGATAATACACACCTTACATACTAATGGGCTTCTAAATTTTGCCACTTCTGGCTGATGATTAAGTAAACTTACAGTTGGTTTTAGTTCCCTTTTGTCATCAATCAAGCTAGCATGCTTTATTAAACCTCTCATGCCCACTTATCCAGACATTTAAAGTCTTCGTGCTGGGGTCTGGAGCCGAGTACACTTGATGGATTAGGACAGACGTGTAGAATGATGGAGAGGATAAGGGAGGCAGGGTTATATTTGGCCTGTCTAAACGAGCTTCAGTTGGGTGAGAGGAGATGTGGATTGCCCTCTGTGCCGATTTGTCGTTCCAATGTGGGGTGGTGGCGTCTCTCCAGGTCTCCGTTATGTGCCACTGACTGCGGTAATGAGAGTCGTTTATATTGTCATTTGTTTACAAGGCTTGCAGTGACCATGTCTGCCACTGCCAGACACGGACCAGAAGGAGACGTTAATATGAGGATGCGGTTATGTTGAGTCTGTGGCCGTGTCATTAAAAATGGACTCGCTTAACAAAGACAGTAAGTTCAACAGATGAATGATTTGTAAATTCACATGCATTTATCCAACGTAACTCAGAGTGCATTTACTTATTACAGGAACAATCCCCTTGGAATGACCTGAGTACAAGTGTCTGGACCAACAAACTTGTTTCATTTCAATTCAGGAGCCACACCCCACAGGAAATTGAATTGGAATGACAGGAAGAGAAATGTATTCAACTGCAAGTCAACATTCAGCACAGGTAATGCATTCTGGGAAATGAAGTCCTTCCCTGGACCACAAAAGTATAATCGCCATTCTAAAGTCAAATTCTCAAGTCAAGCACATTGCCTCGTGCTATTTTATATGTTAATTAAATTAATTAGGCGGAGTTTACAAGGCAGAGATCTGAAACATTCAGCTGCACACAATTTCAAGATCTTTTGCGATTTATCGATTTCACATCAGGAAGAGAGGTGTACGCACATTTTTGTCCATACATTCATTCTCTGAATCACACATATGCAAATCTGAGAAATGATCGTAAGATCAAATGTGTGATGAGGCCCCATGAGTCAGTATCAAGGTCTCTTTAGTTTCCTTCGTCATTGGAACTGTGATCTTAAAGAGGACATATAATATCCCTTTTACAAATGTGTTATAAATCTCTGGTGTCCTCAGAATGTGTCTGTGAAGTTTCAGTTCAAAATACCCCACAGATCATTTATTATAGCTTGTCAAATTTGCTCTATTTGTTTGTCCCTTTAAATGCAAATGAGCTGCTGCTTCCAGCCCCCTTTCCAGAAGTAGGCGGAGCTTTAACAGCTTGCGCTTCGGTTGCTCAACAACAACAAAGCTAGAGAATCTCACGCAGCCAAAATGAGGATTGTCAGTAACGGTGTTCAGCCTTATATTGTTCAAACCGGAGTCGACACTGATGGAGAGACTCAGGAAGAAGTTACAACTTTTGAAACTGGACATTTCTGAATCGTTAGTGGATAAATTTATGTAGTTGCTGTGGAGTTGATTAAACTCATCGACTAGCATGTGCCGTCATGTTAATCTTTTGTGCAAATTTCAGCGTTGAATTGACCCTCATTATAAAATGACGGCATGGTAACAACTCTTCCTCTTCTCTAAAGCAGCTCAACATGGCCTCACCCCCTTTGTTGTGTGTTCTCGGGGGCAGGGTTTATGTAAATGTTGGGGTTTGTGATGTCACAAACCCAGAAAGAAGCTTGTTGTAGTCCCTACTAGCCGTTTGTTGTAGTCCTTAAAAAAATGATTTCTGTGAAAGAAAATATCTCCTTTTGCATTGAACTTTGAGTGTTGTCACTTTGCAGATGTTGTTTATGTTCAAACAACAACATCACACACTAACTAAAGTTAAAAAAGTGAAAATTTAAATGTCTTTAAATGTCTATCGCCTGTAAACTCTTATCTTCAAGGGATAGTTCACCCAAAAATGAAAATATGTGAATAAAATCCTAAATTTAAGCTGTTCATCATATAAAGCGATCGTATCTCTTCAGAAAATTTGGACTAAACCTCTCACATCATATGGATTAGTTTTACAATCTCTTTATGAACTTTTTGAAGCGTCAAAGTGTCAGTAGTGTAGCTGTCTATGGAGGGACAGAAAGCTCTCAGATTTCATCAACAAGATCTTCATTTGTGTTCTGAAGATGAAGGACATGAGGGTGAGTAATTAATGACAGAATTTTCAATTTTGGGTGAACTAACCCTTTAAGGAATGTTTCACAGGAGCATGTGCAATAATTGTTTATGCTTCAATGAAAAAACATGGTTTAAATCCTTTCCAATAACGATCTCATCTGTGAAGCTTTTTTGGATTTTACTAAATTATTTTTTTTATAAGTTCTTTCTTTCTCTGAATATGAACAGTTTCATCATTTTCTTCATTTTCTTTCAATGCAGCATCTCAGAATCAAATCAATCATCAGAAAAATGTGTAACACTGTAAGGAAATGTGCGTTGTCTATTTCAGAGTCGAGGGCCAGCTCGCTGCGGCAGTTATCAGAGCGATTGTCCTCCCGTCCAAGTCTCCAGCAGCGCCTTCAGGCATCTGGCCGTGTCGTCCCCGTGTCCTCACAAATACCCTTCTACAACACCAGATGTTTCCACACACGGCGCTGATAGATAGACCAACCGATAGATTGTAACTTTGCAGAAATACATTTTCACTAATGATCGTCCAGCCATTCATCTGTGACCCTTTTATTCAGTCTGAGTACAGTAGCAGCAAAGTATTTATCCTGTTTCATAAAGACCCAAAACACTTTTATCCCACAGCTACCTTTGAACTGAGGGTTTAGTTGCCATGGAAATGTTGAAATGATCTTCTATTATATATATATATATATATATATATATATATATATATATATATATATATATATATATATAAAAGCACTGTTCCAAAGCAATGGTTTCGACTAAGCATGGATAGAGAAAAAAAAATAATAATAATAATGTGATCATCAAATGATCAGAAAGGCAAAACATAAACCATTGCACACAAACTAACAGCCTGCAACCAAACTGGACTACTAATAATTGGCTAAAAGTCAGTTTTTCTGTAATCATACTGTCTGCACCGACCTCCCTCTGACAAACCCGTTCAAGGATGAAGATGTTTTGCAGGTTCAATGAAAAAATCTAACTTGGATGTGTGGATATTTTCCATGATGCAAGCTGGCATGGTGTGTGTTTGTGTGTGAAAGGGACCAGAGGAGGAGAGATCAGTGCATGGAATAGCACAGGAGGAGGAGACCAACCCAGATCTGCAGGACTGTGTGATGCTATGATAAAAAGCCATGAAAAATGATCACAGGAGGACAGCTGGAATACATCATATCTGTTTTATGGTCCCCTCGGCATAGAGTGATCCATGAGGGGAGTGAAAGAGAAAGGACGCTAAACATATACTGTATGTGTCACAGAGTTTCTCTTTACACATCCACATCTTAGAACGTTATCGTCAGCACCATGGGAATGACATCAAGCATGACATTCCCTTTGATCCTATTTGCATGTCCAGAGGATTATTGAAAAGTTACATATTTAAGGTTCCCTTTCAATACTCTCACTCATACTGCGTATGGGGAAAAGCTCCTTTTTCTTCCTCGCTGAAGCCTTTTTCAATAGCGCAGTGTAACTGCATGTCTGTTGGCTCAAAGGAATGAAACTCTTTGAACCAATGACGGCGCGGTGTAGTCGCGCGAGCCTATGGCGAAACAGCGCGCCAACAAGCCCGCCAAAACGGGCGTGGCTTATGGCTATATAAGCCTGCGTTTCGCCATGGGATTCAGTTCTCTCTCCTTCAGCGACGACTACGCTTCGCTGGATTCCTGCTGATCGCCTTCGCCGCTGTAACGAGCTCTCTCTCCGCCATAGAAGAGGCTTCGCAGAGGACAGCTGAAGACCGCCGCCTGCTCCCGCCGGCGCCGCCGCAGACTGCCGCCCAGAGCGCCGCTCTCGACCGCCCGCCGCGAGCTTCCGGTTTCGCTCTCAGCGAGTCTCCTGCTGCCATCCGGCGAGCTTTAAAAGCGCCTTCAAGCGGATTCTCCGCCGCTGCTAAGAGCTTCTTCCGCGGTCTATACCGCTCTAAAAGAGCCCACCCAAGAGCCGTTTTAACGGCGGCGGCGTTGTTTTAAATGCTGCGCCACGCTTGTGGCACCTGCAGAGCCCCTCTGCAGGACGATGACGGCCATGGTGAGTGCGTCGGATGTCTGGGCAAGTCCCACGCGGAAGCCGCACTCACCGAGACTTCATGCTTGCACTGCGAGTGCATGAATCTCGCTTCTCTCCGCGCTAGGATCGCTTTCTTCACTGAAAGCGGCTCCGCCTCCCGCGCCTTCCCGTCTTCTTCCTCCCGCGAGCCGGCCAGGAAGAGACAGCGAGGCAGAGGAGCTCAGTGCCCGGAGTTGGGGGAGCTTACGCCGGCCCAGCGCCCGCCTACCTCTCCCTCTCCTGCGAGAGAGCCGTCCCCCGTCCTCTTCGCACGCCCGGAGCAGCGTCCCTCAGCGGAAGCGAGTGACCTCGTCTCCTTCGGCGGCTCGGAGGATGAGCAGTTCGACGACTCCATGTCGCTCGCAGCATCTGAACCGGAGGAGTGGAGCCGGCGAGGAGGAGCCCGCACCCCTGCCGTCACTAGAGCCCATTGACTCCAGGCCAGGAACGGACGCCGAATTACTCCGCATCCTCTCCAAGGCCGTCGAGGAGCTCGACCTGGAATGGGCTGCATCTGAAGAGCTGACTCGCAGTAGGCTGGATGAGTGGTTTCTGCCGGGGCCCCGCCAGACCCCTCGCCAGCGATCTGCGCCCTTCTTCCCTGAGGTCCACGCGGAGCTGACGAAGTCGTGGCGCACTCCCTACTCCGCCCGCCTTCGCACTTCTTCACCCGCGGCTCTCACCTCGGTTGACGGCTCACGTGAGAAGGGCTACGAGCAGATGCCGCCGCTGGACGAGGCCGTGGCCGCTCACCTCTGCCCGCCCGCGGCCGTGGGCTGGAAGAGCAAGAGGGCCCTTCCCTCCAAGCCCTGCCGTACGACCTCCACCATTGCCGGCCGAGCGTACTCCTCAGCAGGACAAGCTGCATCAGCGCTACACACCATGGCCATCCTTCAGGACTTCCAGGCCAAACTCCTCCGTACCCTGGACGAGTCTGGAATCGACGCGCCGGCCTTCCGTGACCTACGCAGCGCCACTGACCTGGCCCTGCGCGCCACGAAGACCACGGCCCAGGCCATAGGGAGGTCCATGGCCAACTTGGTTGTGTTGGAGCGCCATCTCTGGCTCAACCTCACAGAGATTAAGGATGCAGACAAGATGGCCTTCCTGGATGCCCCTGTCTCACCCTCAGGTCTCTTCGGGCCAGCTGTGGAAGGGTTCACCGAGCGCTTCTCCGCTGTGCAGAAATCGTCCCAGGCAATGCGACATTTCCTGCCGAAGCGCTCCAGCTCTTCATCTGCTGCAAGTCGGTCCAAACCTGCGCCGACCCAGCTCCAGAGCAAACCCGCCCCTTCCGCATCTCAAGCAGCGCCACCTAAGGAGCAGCGCCAGCGAGCCCGCCCTGCGAAGCGCTTCACGCTCCCGAGACGCCAAGGTCCCCGGCCTAAGATAGTGCTGGACCCGACGCCTCCGGCGTCTTCCTGATCAACAAGGAAGAAAGAGGATGGGGTTAAGTCTCGCCACGGCCGGACCACCCCAAAAGCTCTCTCGCATGCATTCCCCACCACCTCGCTTAGTTCCGGGTGTTGGGAATCATCGGGTCACGTGCCCTGGGCCCACAGATGTTGCGCCCACACAAACCGCCGTTTTAATGGCGAACCCAATATTTTTAAATTCCCAAAAAGAGAGCAAATTTCCTCATCCTGTAACGACGGTGCAAAGACCCCTGCACAGCGGTCTGTCACCGGACGCTATTCAGCCACTGGTCACACGGGTCGAGGCTTGGCAAGCCATCCCAGGAGTGTCACAGTGGGTCATAGGGACCATATCCCGCGGCTATTCTCTGCAGTTCGCCCGAAGGCCCCCGCGCTTCAGCGGTGTGGTCACCACTTCAGTCAAAGCGGACGACGCGCATGTCCTCCGTGCAGAAGTGATGTCTCTGCTACAGAAGGGAGCCATAGAAATTGTTCCCCCAGCAGAAAGCGAGTCGGGCTTCTACAGCCGCTACTTTGTTGTCCCAAAGAAAGATGGCGGTCTCAGACCCATCTTAGATCTCAGGCTTCTAAACCTCTCCCTCATGAGACGGAAGTTCAGAATGCTAATGTTGAAGCAGATCCTCGCGCAGATCCGCCCCGAGGACTGGTTCTTCTCACTGGACCTGAAAGACGCATACTTTCACATCCAGATAGCCCCCCACCACAGGCGATTCTTGAGATTCGCCTTCGAGGGTGTGGCCTATCAATACAAGGTCCTGCCCTTCGGGCTGTCTCTAGCTCCCCGCACGTTTACCAAGCGCATGGACTCGGCGCTTCTCCCTCTGAGAGAGATGGGGATCCGAGTTTTGAATTACCTCGACGACTGGCTCATACTGGCCCAGTCTCGTACCGAGTTAGAACACCACAGATCCGTGCTCCTCAGCCACCTTCAGTGCCTGGGACTCAGGGTCAATTTTGCCAAGAGCTCGCTGCTCCCCAGCCAACGTATCACGTTCCTTCGATCACGTCTTCGATTCAGTCCATATGAGGGCTGTAGTCTCTCCAGAACGCGCTCTGATGATTCAGAAGCTCTCGGCATGCTCAAGGTCTACGTTGCAGCCATTGGAGCGTTCCACGCCCCTATCGCTGGCCAGACGGTGGGAAGAAACGGCCTCATTGTCCGTTTCCTAAGAGCTGCTAGGCGTCTTAACCCCCCTAGACCACTTACCGTTCCCTCTTGGGACCTCTCCACTGTCCTTGCAGCCCTCAAGGGTCCGCCCTTTGAGCCGCTACGGTCAGCTGATCTCCGGCCCTTAACGCTCAAAACCGCTCTGCTACTCGCACTGGCATCGGTTAAGCGTGTCGGCGACCTGCAGGCCCTCTCTGTGAGCCCTGCATGCCCTCTCTGTGAGCCCTGCATGCCTTGAATTCGGGCCCAACGACTCTAAGGTCGTTCTGAAACCCAGACATGGCTATACCCCCAAGGTGCTCTCGACCCCGTTCAGAGCACAGATAATTTCCCTCTCGGCGCTACCTCCTTCTTTGGATGAGCGAGAGGTGCAATTGCTCTGCCCCGTTAGGGCATTGAGGGTCTATATTGAGCGTTCCGAACCGTTCAGGCAATCGGACCAGCTCTTCGTCTGCTTTGGAGGCCGCACCAAGGGGTCTCCGGTCTCAAAGCAACGCCTCTCGCGTTGGATAGTTGACGCGATTGCTCTATGCTACTCCTCTATGGGCCTGGACTGCCCCATAAGAGTAAGAGCCCATTCCACTAGAGGCATGGCCTCATCCTGGGCGTGGTCTAGTGGTGTTTCTCTCAAAGACATCTATGACGCGGCCAGCTGGTCCTCGCCGTCCACTTTTGTCAGGTTTTACAACTTGGACATCCCGACCTTACGTGCTCGGGTCCTCTCGGTGTGATACGACGGCCTCTTTGAGCCCCGTCGTCACGCCTCCTCAGGGGTCTCCCTGCTCCTGTACCTAGGGTTCGACGGCCTTGGCCCCTCACGTATCCTCTGGGCCCTCTCGCGCCCATGATATGTTTTGTCGTTCCCTGTCGTGGCACGGCATGATTGTATTTGTTCCCCATACGCAGTATGAGTGAGAGTATCGAAAGGGAGCGTACTCGGTTACGTACGTAACCTCAGTTCCCTGAGATACGGGAACGAGTACTGCGTTTTATGCCATGCCCCGACACTGCGGCTCAGTGTCGTCGCTTCAGTCGAGTTTTAACTGAATCCCATGGCGTAACGCCGGCTTATATAGCCATAAGCCACGCCCGTTTTGGCGGGCTTGTTGGCGCGCTGTTTCACCATAGGATCGTGCGACTACGCCGCGCCGTCATTGGTTCAAAGAGTTTCATTCCTTTGAGCCAATAGACGTGCAGTTACACTGCGCTATTGAAAAAGGCTTCAGCGAGGAGGAAAAAGGAGCTTTTCCCCATACACAGTACTCGTTCCCGTGTCTCAGGGAACCGAGGTTACGTATGTAACCGAGTACGTTTTTTAAGGCCAAACATTTTTTCTCCTACTGTAGGAGAGGCGACGAGAGCAAAAAAACACAGCAAAAGGAAACCATATGATTTGGTTGTAAAGTTCAACTAACTCCTACATACATACATACATACATACATATGGAAGGGGAAATTATCACAAAAGACTTCAGAAAACTTGGAATATGATGCTTAAGATACTTCAGTGGTGTTTTTACCTCTCTTTTTAAATTTGAAGTCCTATTTTTATTTTTTTTATTTTTTGTAATTGCATTAAGAAAAAGATTTGTAACAGTTTTTTTCTTTCTTTCTTTTATTTATTTATTTATTTATTTTTTGTTCTATAGAATAACTAATGTCATGGAATGACATGAGGGTGAGTAAATGATGACAGAATTTTTATTTTTGGGTGGTCTGCAAAGTCAGAGATCTGAATATAAACATTTCTTGTGCAATCAAATGATCTGAGATACATTTTTTTCAGGATTCTTTGATGAGGTTTAAAAGAACAACATTTAATTGAAATGGAAATCTTTTGTAACATTATAAATGATTTACTGTCACTTTTGATCAATTTAATGCATCCTTGCTGCATAAACATATTAATTTCCATTAGAGTATAAAAATAAAAATCTTACTGACCCTTGCAGACTTTTGAACAAAAGTGTACTTATCTAATAAGTTTATTTAGTGTGTATATAGTGTGCATTTACATACGACACCTATTGTTAAAACAATAAAAATTCATAGTAACCCTTTACTTAAAGTCTTTATATGTAATGCATTATAAAAGTATTTTATAATGCAAATTATGCCTTGTAATGCACCTTATAATGCATTGTATGGCCTCATAAATAATTGTAACCACAGTTATAAAACTTATCAACTTATTGTTAGACCATTAGAATGTATAATGCATTAAAACACATGATAAACAACCAATTTCAGATGTAACAAGGAATCTGCAAATACTGTAATGCATTTTAACTTTTTAACTGGTTACATTTTTTTTAAAATATATATAATGCATAATAAAATATACATTATGAATACATTTATAATGCATTATACATGAAGGCTTCAAGTAAAGTGTTAGCAAATTCTTCTATAAATATGTTGATTACAAATTCTCTTTAACAACTTTAATAAGAATGTAAGATTATACACTTCAGCTCTCATTATACAAAGATATCTGAATAAAGTACTCAATAGTCATGGTCTTGTATCTCTCTCTCTCTCTCTATCTCTCACTCTCTCTCTACAAAATAAATAAAATCATGAAAATAAATGATGCCAGTAAATGATGACAGAATAACCGTGAATTCTTGAGCTACTAAATGATTTTCTTACTTGCCAATGTGTGAACAGCTTGTTACTAAACTTAAAAAACGACATCTTCCCCGACTCCCTAGGTTGTCTATGAAAGCTGATTTTTATGTGAAGGACTCGGGATGTTTTTTGCCGGGAAAATCAAAAGTATGAGGTGTACACGTGCTCCCGAGAGCCTCTCTTCCATTCAATGACACTTGAAGCTAATGCTTATACAATGTTCAGGATAATGCCAAAAAAGCCATTCTGTACTGTGATGTCAATGTGTCATGCAAAGAACATGGATTAATTCAAACTATAGGGCCCTATCATACACCCGGGACAATGCAACGCCAGGCGCGACACAAGTGTTTTTGCTAGTTTCAGCCAAACGCAGTTATCATTTACACATTGTTTAAATAGCAAATGCAAATATTCGTCCAAACAGGGATGAACAAACATTTTAAAATATTACAAATAAAAGGATTCCCCTCTGGAGAAGCGTTCAGCCTTTCCACTTGCAAATTCTGCCATGTAAATAGCGAATCCTCTCTTGTTTTGGGCTTTCATTAAACTTGTACAAGTTTTTATAAGTGAAGCCCCGCAAGACCCATGTGTAAATAATATACAGATGCCGCATTTATGTCACGTTTTTACTCGTAACTTCAAGAAACATGCTCCGATTGTGGAAAATGAACAACATTATTTACAGCAGATTCTCACGATTAAAATGAGTCCAAAACTACATAATCCAATGTGTTGATCATGAGATATTCCTCACAGAGTTATGACACATAAAACCCCACAGGCGCTAACTAAAATCAGATGTAGCATTCATGTGGCATTTTCGCTTACAGGTGCTGGTCATATAATTAGAATATCATCAAAAAGTTGATTTATTTCACTAATTCCATTCAAAAAGTGAAACTTGTATATTATATTCATTCATTACACACAGACTGATATATTTCAAATGTTTATTTCTTTTAATTTTGATGATTATAACTGACAACTAAGGAAAATCCCAAATTCAGTATCTCAGAAAATTAGAATATTGTGAAAAGGTTCAATATTGAAGACACCTGGTGCCACACTCTAATCAGCTAATTAACTCAAAACACCTGCAAAGGCCTTTAAATGGTCTCTCAGTCTAGTTCTGTAGGCTGCACAATCATGGGGAAGACTGCTGACTTGACAGTTGTCCAAAAGACGACCATTGACACCTTGCACAAGGAGGGCAAGACACAAAAGGTCATTGCAAAAGAGGCTGGCTGTTCACAGAGCTCTGTGTCCAATCACATTAATAGAGAGGCGAAAGGTAGAAAAAAGTGTACAAGCAATAGGGATAACCGCACCCTGGAGAGGATTGTGAAACAAAACCCATTCAAAAATGTGGGGGAGATTCACAAAGAGTGGACTGCAGCTGGAGTCAGTGCTTCAAGAACCACTACGCACAGACGTATGCAAGACATGGGTTTCAGCTGTCGCATTCCTTGTGTCAAGCCACTCTTGAACAACAGACAGCAGCAGAAGCGTCTAAAGACAAAAACGACAGGACTGCTGCTGAGTGGTCCAAAGTTATGTTCTCTGATGACAGTAAAATTTGCATTTCCTGTGGAAATCAGGGTCCCAGAGTCTGGAGGAAGAGAGGAGAGGCAAACAATCCATGTTGCTTGAGGTCCAGTGTAAAGTTTCCACAGTCAGTGATGGTTTGGGGTGCCATGTCATCTGCTGGTGTTGGTCCACTGTGTTTTCTGAGGTCCAAGGTCAACGCAGCCGTATACCAGGAAGTTTTAGAGCACTTCATGCTTCCTGCTGCTGACCAACTTTATGGAGATGCAGATTTCATTTTCCAACAGGACTTGACACCTGCACACAGTGCCAAAGCTACCAGTACCTGGTTTAAGGACCATGGTATCCCTGTTCTTAACTGGCCAGCAAACTCGCCTGACCTTAACCCCATAGAAAATCTATGGGGTATTGCGAAGAGGAAGATGCGATATGCCGGACCCAACAATGCAGAAGAGCTGAAGGCCACTATCAGAGCAACCTGGGCTCTCATAACACCTGAGCAGTGCCACGCCACATTGCTGCAGTAATTCATACAAAAGGAGCCCCAACTAAGTATTGAGTGCTGTACATGCTCATACTTTTCATGTTCATACTTTTCAGTTGGCCAAGATTTCTAACAATCCTTTCTTTGTATTGGTCTTAAGTAATATTCTAATTTTCTAGAATATTACTGAATTTGGGATTTTCCTTAGTTGTCAGTTATAATCATCAGAAAAAAAGAAAGAAATAAAACATTTGAAATATATCAGTCTGTGTGTAATGAATGAATATAATACACAAGTTTCACTTTTTGAATGGAATTAGTGAAATAAATCAACTTTTTGATGATATTCTAATTATATGACCAGCACCTGTATGACTTCATGAAACATGCACAGATCGTAGAAAATAATGGCACATCATTACTTACAGTGGATGCTCCCGATTGAAATTAGTCCAAAATCAACATGATCCATTCCGTCGATCACAAGATATTCCTCATGGAGGAACGTTTTTATAAATGCCCATTAGGGGGTGTCAAGGGCTAAACAAAAATGCTACATTGGTTCCAAACGCTGTAACTTTTGATTATAATCACCACAAAATTTGATCCAGATGCAGCTCACATGTAGAGGGACTTCACCAAAAAATAATTGTCCTCCTACCTTATTTTCTTATTTTTAGGGGCCAAGCCCCGAAGGGGCTGTAGCCCCTATTGTAATTGTACGTTTTCCCTTTTATTATTATTATTCTTCCTCCCGAATGGGAGTCTATGGCAGCCCTATCAACGGAACATGAGAAAATGATGAAATTTGGCACAGTTGTAGAGATGCTCATGAATAGTGATTGGACCAAATTTGGAGTCTCTAGAACCAACTCTATAGCGCCACCACCAGTTCAAAATTTCAACATTCTAACGGTTTTAACATTTGAACTGTTTGTCATAGAAAAATTAAATTTAGTTCATCTGATTCGTCTCTTCATGCTGATGCTATTCAACTTCTTACATTAAGTCTCCACCCATTACAGTAGCGGCCATTTTGAAAAGTACAGTATTTGTTTTTTTCGCTTCTCCTCCTTCAAAATTTGTCCAATTTTGTCCAAACTTTGATCAGGTGATCTTTGGTCTGAGCCGCACAGAAATGACTGAACAGATTTTTTTTATTCATCTTTGTTCAAAAGTTATGATGTCACGAAGTTAACGAGGTTGACCCAAAATTGCTATAGAGGCTGTATCTCGGCCAAACTTTGAGCAATCGAAACTAAAATTGGTACACTTGATCAAGACCATGATCTGAGGTTCCATGCCAAATTTGGGAACAGCGCCACCTACAGGTCATGAGATCTGAAAAATGGCTATTTTGGCCAATAACTTTTGAACACTTTATTAGAAAATCAAGATCTTGGTGTCTATGGATTCCCTGTGCCATGCCGAATCCGAGGATATCGAATTCGTCAACATCGGATGAACCACGTGTCCGCCATTTTGAATTTTGTCATAAATTGCAATAACTTTTAAACAATTTTACATATCTTCACACAAATTGGTACGTATGACCTTTAGAAGGTCCTGAAGGTACCTGAGAAGTTTCAACACAGCGCCACCTACTGTTCCACAGATGTAATGATTATTGCAAAACCACTTATAACTTTTGAAAACACTTTCCAAAATGTGTATGCTTTATGTCATTTTATTCCCTGGCTTATGCCGATTCCGACGATGTGTCATTTGTCATTTTCCTTAAATGTACCTGTCTGCCATATTGAATTAAATCAAAAACAGTTTTTTCGCTACTCCTCCCACAAATTTTGGTCAATTTTGTCCAAAATCAGCTCAGATGATCTTTGGACCGAGCCGCACAGAAATGACTGAACGGATTTTTGATATTCGCTACCATTCCCAAGATATTCATCTCTGAATGTGACCTTGCTTGTGTTTGTTGTCTTATACTAGTTAGCTTAGCACAGTAATTGCTTAGCATGCTAAACTATTGCTATTCTTTCTAATGTGGTCTTCAGTCAACAGGTTAACCAAAACTTAGTTGGCATTAAATAACTTTGCATACTAATATGGTTAACATGCTATGAAGCTTTTTTTTTTGTGAACTCTTTCTCACACTGAAACCTCTGCTTAGCATACTGATGAACTTGCATGGCTGATTAGCTCAATGTGTTACGCCACGGATCCCGAATGCTCTGCATCGTGGGTTCGAAACTCAGTGTGACACATGCCCAGACCGCATGAGGTACTGTGGCAGGAAAAGATGCAGAACTTGTGTCTGTTCTAGGCATTCTGCCTAAAACTGGTCTAATCTGAAGCTATCACATGCAATTCCTTTATGTCCAAATTCGTAGTTATTCTTCTTCCCCCTGTATGGTAATCAATGAACCATAAGAAGGAAAATTATCAAATTTGGCATGCTTGTAGTGATAGTAATTAAAAGTAATTTGACCAACTTTGGAGTATCTAGGACTAAGTCTATAGCGCCACCACCAGTTCAAATATTCACTTTTGTAAAGGTTATAACTTTTGAACCCTTTGTTCCAGAAAAATGAATGTCAATACAACTGATTCCTCTCTTCATACTGATCACATTCAATATCTTACATTAAGTCTCCACCCAGTACAGTAGTGGCCATTTTGAAAAGTACAGTATTCCGTTTTTTCGCTACTCCTCCTTCAAAATTTGTCCAATTTTGTCCAAACTTTGATCAGGTGATCTTTGGTCTGAGCCGCACAGAAATGACTTAACAGATTTTTTTTATTCATCTTTGTTCAAAAGTTATGATGTCACGAAGTTAACGAGGTTGACCCAAAATTGCTATAGAGGCTGTATCTCGGCCAAACTTTGAGCAATCAAAACTAAAATTGGTACACTTGATCAAGACCATGATCTGAGGTTCCATGCCAAATTTGGGAACAGCGCCACCTACAGGTCATGAGATCTGAAAAATGGCTATTTTGGCCAATAACTTTTGAACACTTTATTAGAAAATCAAGATCTTGGTGTCTATGGATTCCCTGTGCCATGCCGAATCCGAGGATATCGAATTCGTCAACATCGGATGAACCACGTGTCCGCCATTTTGAATTTTGTCATAAATTGCAATAACTTTTAAACAATTTGACATATCTTCACACAAATTGGTATGTATGACCTTTAGAAGGTCCTGAAGGTACCTGAGAAGTTTCAACACAGCGCCACCTACTGTTCCACAGATGTAATGATTATTGCAAAACCACTTATAACTTTTGAAAACACTTTCCAAAATGTGTATGCTTTATGTCATTTTATTCCCTGGCTTATGCCGATTCCGACGATGTGTCATTTGTCATTTTCCTTAAATGTACCTGTCCGCCATATTGAAATAAATGGAAAACAGTTTTTTCGCTACTCCTCCTACAATTTTTGTCCAATTTTGTCCAAAATCAGCTCAGGTGATCTTTGGACCGAGCCGCACAGAAATGACTGAATGGATTTTTGATATTCGCTACCATTCCCAAGATATTCATCTCTGAATGTGACCTTGCTTGTGTTTGTTGTCTTATGCTAGTTAGCTTAGCATGCTAATTGCTTAGCATGCTAACCAGTTGTCATTCTCTTTAATGTGGCTCTTCAGTTATCAAGTTAACCATGAGCTTCATTAGCATTAAGTTAGCTTAGCATGCTAATATGGTTAGCATGCTAAGTAATGCTTTTTTTGTGAATTCTTTGTTAGACTAAAAGGTTTCTTCCACAGTCTGTTGAATGTGCATCCTCAAGTAGCTCAATGTGTAAAGCCAGTTATCTGAAGAGCCCTGTATCCGAAGTTAGTGGGTTCGAATCCCAGGTGGAGCGGTTTTATAAAATAGTGTGTTTTGATTCCTTTACTGCCTCTTGGATTAGAAATAAATGCTTTTTGTTTCATGCTGTGTTCATTTTCATCTAAGCTTATGTACATTCTGAGTTCATTCTTGCCCGTAATTCTGAACCAGCTGTTTCATGTTTGTTCATTTTCTGCTGTTTTTCCTCTTCCTGCTCTGTATTGCACTACAGCATGATGAGCTGCAGAATGATCTAAAGTGCAGCTTTATAAGAATTCTTCATTTTGAGTTCATTTTCACATGAACTAATAAACTTTGGCAGGTGTGGAAACATTCACTTGCACAGTGGTGCAATGAGATGAGAAATGGACCTTGGACCCGGAGGTCGTGGATTCAAATCTTGTGTGGGGTTCCTTTATACAATTGTGTGTAATGAGTCATTTTGATACCTTTTTTATCCAAATAAGGATTGTGCTAATCTTTATTCCTCTTCAATGAGATACAAGTATTTTAGTTCATTCCGTGTTCATTCTCTGAACTTCTATTGATTTTCATTAGGGGCCAAGCCCCAAAGGGGCTGTAGCCCCTATTGTAATTGTACGTTTTCCCTTTTATTATTATTATTCTTCCTCCCGAATGGGAGTCTATGGCAGCCCTATCAACGGAACATGAGAAAATGATGAAATTTGGCACACTTGTAGTGATGGTCATGTCTAGAAATCTGACCAATTTTGGAGTCTCAAGGACCAACTCTATAGCGCCACCACCAGTTCAAAAATTCAACATTCTAAAGGTTATAACTTTTGAACCATTTGCTCTAGAAAAATACAATTTAGTACATCTGATTTGTCTCTTCATGCTGATTCTATTCAAATTCTTACATTAAGTCTCCACCCATTACAGTAGCGGCCATTTTGAAAAGTACAGTAGTCCGTTTTTTCGATACTCCTCCTTCAAAATTTGTCCAATTTTGTCCAGACTTTGATCAGGTGATCTTTGGTCTGAGCCGCACAGAAATGACTGAGCAGATTTTTTTTTTATTCATCTTTGTTCAAAAGTTATGATGTCACGAAGTTAATGAGGTTTACCCAAAATTGCTATAGAGGCTGTATCTCAGCCAAACTTTGAGCGATCAAAACAAAAATTCGTACACTTGATCAAGACCATGATCTGAGGTTCCTTGCCGAATTTGGGAACAGCGCCACCTACAGGTCATGAGATCTGTAAAATGGATATTTTGGCCAATAACTTTTGAACACTTTATTAGAAAATCAAGATCTTGGTGTCTATGGATTCCTTGGGCCATGCCGAATCCGGGGATATTGAATTTGTCAACATCGGATGAAAAGCATGTCCGCCATTTTGAATTTTGTCATAAATTTCAATATCTTTTAAACTATTTGACATATCTTCACAAAAAATAGTATGTATGACCTTTAGTAGGTCCCGAAGGTACCTGAGAAGTTTCAACACAGCGCCACCTACTGTTCCACAGATATAATGTTTTTTGCAAAAATGCTTATAACTTTTGAAAACACTTTCCAAAACGTGTATACTTTATGTCATTTTATTCCCTTGCTAATGCCAATTCCAACGATGTGTCATTTGTCATTTTCCTTAAATGTACCTGTCTGCCATATTGAAATAAATGAAAAACAGTTTTTTCGCTACTCCTCCCACAAATTTTGTCCTATTTTGTCCACAATCAGCTCAGAAGATCTTTGGACCGAGCCGCATAGAAATGACTGAACGGTTTTTTGATATTCGCTACCGTTCCCGAGATATTTGTCTCTGAATGTGACCTTCCTTGTGATTGTTATCTTATGCTAGTTAGCTTAGCATGCTAATTGCTTAGCATGCTAACCAGTTGTCATTCTTTTTAATGTGGCTCTTCAGCTATCAAGTTAACCATGAGCTTCATTAGCATTAAGTTAGCTTGGCATGCTAATATGGTTAGCATGCTAAGAAATGCTTTTTTTGTAAATTCTTTGTTACACTAAAAGTTCTCTTCCACAACATGTTGAACATGTGTCATAATGTAGCTCAATGTGTAAAGCCAGGTACCTGACGAGCCCTGTACCTAAAGATAGTGGGTTCGAATCTCGGGTGGAGTGGTTTTATGAAATTGTGTGTTTTGATTCCTTTATTGCCTCTAGATTAGAAATAAATGCTTTTTGTTTCATGCTGTGTTCATTTTCATCTAAGCTTCTGTACTTTCTGAGTTCATTCTCGCCCATAATTCTGAACCAGGTGTTTCATGTTTGTTCATTTTCTGCTGTTTTTCTTCTTCCTGCTCTGTATTGCGCTACAGCATGATGAGCTGCAGAATGATCTAAAGTAAAGTTATTAAATATAACATTCAGTGCAGTTTCATAAAAATTCTTCTTTTTGAGTCCATTTTCACATAAACTAGTGAACTTCGGCAGTTGTGTCAACAGTCACCTGCACAGTGGTGCAATGACATGCGCAATGGACACTGGACCTGGAGGTTGTGGGTTCGAATCTCGTGTTGGGTGGTCATTATGCAATTGTGTGTAATGAGTCATTTTGATTCCTTTTTTATCCAAATAAGCATTGTACTAATCTTTATTCCTCTTGAATTAGATACAAGTGTTTTTAGTTCATTCTGTGTTCATTCTCATCTGAACTTCTATTGATTTTCATTTCATTTCCACCTGTCCTTCTGAACCAGCTGTTTTGCATGTACATTCAATTTCTGCTGTTTTTGCTCTACCTGCTCCGTATTGCGCTACTGCCCCTTCTGGGGCTTGGCCCCGAATTGCTGCTTGCAGCTATATTCTTCCTGAGTTATTGCATGTCAAATAAGAAAGATAGGTAAAATAATAATATTATTATATATATATATATATATATATATATATATAATATATATGTGTATATATATATATATATATATATATATATATATATACACATATATATATGTATATATATATTTCTTTTTTTTTACAAAACAAAACTTAATATCTTGAGTCATTTTGCTTTCTTAAGTATTTAACTTGATTTAAGAATGTTTAGATATTTGAACTGGAAAACAAGACAAAAATTCTGAGTAAGAAAATCATTTAAAGATCAAGCTGAAGTTTCTCCTCTGGATTATCCTCTGTGCTCTGGTTGGATGTTGGCCCTGATGGGCCACTGTGATGTCAGCATTACTGATTACATCAGGATCTGTGGTGCTTGAGGAACGATTTAAGTAACTATGGCAACAGACCGCGGAATATTACTAGCAAACTTAAACTTCACGTCACTCTGTTCTCTGAGGCTTTTGTGAGATTTACTATAATCACCAGTTCAGAACCCTCTCTGCTGGTGTATTAGGATTAGACATCATCTGGGTCGCGGGTCTCAGTGGGACTAACGACATGTTCACATCACTGTGTAGCCACATCTGACCATGTTCTCCATCTGTCAACTCCCTCAGGTCAAAGCACCCAGGGCTTTATTGAAACACTTACATTTGGGAAATGCTACAAAATCTTATTAGTGTTGCGTGCTGAAGTTCATACTTTGTACAAACCCCTAACACACATATTGACCTTCAGTACACAACTCATCCCACATTGTTTGTGCAATGAATGTGATATATACTTGGCTTGAGGAAAGGTAAGCTATAAGCAATCAGACTTAAACTTTTTGTGTGGAGGGTAAAAAAAAAAAAAAAACTGTATCCTAATACTACTTATATTGAAAATATTGCATATTTCACATGTACACTACAGTACAAGATCTTTGAGCGGCTTATTTATATATATATATATATATATATATATATATATATATATATAGTTTAGCACTCATTAAACCAGGATATTTGAAAGCCAAACTGACCAAACAAAATGAAGTATTCCAGAAAGCATGTAACAAGAGATGATAATTCCTGCTCTCTGGACTGTAGTCATGGACTTGTCGAGCTTGAGCATCTGTGCCTAAGACTCTGCCGGTGCAGGGGTCAAAGGGAATCAGAGGATGAATGTCAGTTTGCCCTTTCGCCCACAGCAGGAAATACTTAAGTCTCTCTCCAGTTTCCAAAGAAACTGTTCTTGTTTTATGCAGTGCTGGCATGATTCTGTGAGTGACCCTAATTAGTTTCTCCCCTAAACATTATCTTGGCACTCTAAAAAAACTATTTTTAGCATTTTTTTCTAGTCTTAAATCTGATTTGAGCTACTAAGGCCCTGTTTATAGTGTTGTGGACAGTTAACTTTAACTACTTTTAAAAGTAATGCATTACAATATTGTGTTACTCCCTAAAAGAGTAACTAATTACGTTACTTAGTTACTTTTTAGTTATTTTGCATTTAG
The DNA here is from genome assembly GCF_018812025.1 of Megalobrama amblycephala. Lineage (NCBI taxonomy): Eukaryota > Metazoa > Chordata > Actinopteri > Cypriniformes > Xenocyprididae > Megalobrama > Megalobrama amblycephala. The sequence continues at coordinate 20,767,791 of NC_063060.1, read as the reverse complement.
TTATTTTTATTGCATTTTGCATTTGTTTTTATGACAACAAAAAAGTTCTATTTTTGGCAAATGTAAAGGCCCTTTCACACCAAAAGTGAAATGAATAAGCCTCAGGATGAAGGAAATGCAAATTCATGGCTGTACAGTAGAGGGCGCAGCTCAAACAAACCTTTCATCTGTGCTGCCATTCAAGATACATAAAAACAGGATGCAGGAGAAGAAGTAAATGAGTAAATGTATGCTCACATTTAGGCTAGAACTAGTCTAGAACAACCATCATGTTCACACAGCACACACAACACCTCTGTACTTACTCCTGATTTCTCTCAACATTGGAACAGGAGAGCTGTCAGTCAATAAATGGGAAAAAAAAGTAATTTGCGTTACTAATTTGAAAAAGTATAGTCAGATATTTTGTTATAAATTTAAAAGTAATGTATTACTTTGCTAGTTACTGAAAAGTAATCTGACTATGTAACTTGCGTTACTTGTAATGCGTTACCCCCAACACTACCTGTTTACAACTGGTATTAAGATGCGTTTTGGTCGATTGGATCACAAGTAGACACGGGAGACACATTCAAGTTTACACCTGGTGTTTTAATCTGTCTATTTTGTCCACTTTCAACCACTTCGGTCCTGATTTCTTCAAGGTAAATGTATGTTTTTTTTCAGATCTTTCAATCTAATGGACAAAATAAGTTAACACAATTTACATTTGAAAGCGCACGGACACAACAGAAAAACATACGGGCAGCATTCAGCTTTCGTTTCTGCTCTGACAGCTGTAAGACCGCTGAACGCTGTGAGTGTGTGTAAGGCCCGGAACACACCAAGTGGACGCAGACGAACTAGTGGCGATGAAAGCAGACTGCTAGCTGGATCACGTTGGCAGTGTCTGGGTCCAAAATTGCCCTGACACACCAAACCGACGCTCGACACCCGACGGCCAAGTAGCACGTCTGTTTTGCACCTGTGCAGTCTTTTGTGGCTTTTCAAAACAAGCATACCACACAAGTCCTGAAAAGTGAAGCCAAAGTGTCTTGTTCGCCCCCAAGTGGCTGGATGCAGTATAGGTCATAAACCCCGCTCTCCATGTAATGTAATGGGACGTGAGTGATACAAACTAAACAGTCAAATTACACATTAGGCAGTCTTTATCACGCGGATGTTAGTTAAAGGGTTAGTTCACCCAAAAATGAAAATAATGTCATTTATTACTCACCCTCATGCCGTTCCACACCTGTAAGACCTTTGTTAATCTTCGGAACACAAATTAAGATATTTTTGTTGAAATCCGATGGCTCCGTGAGGCCTGCATAGGGAGCAATGACATTTCCTCTCCATAAAGGTACTAAAAACACATCTAAATCAGTTCATGTGAGTACAGTGGCTCAATATTAATATTATAAAGCGACAAAAATATTTTTGGTGCACCAAAAAAACTAAATAGCGACTTATTTAGTGATGGCCGATTTCAAAACACTGCTTCAGGAAGCTTCGGAGCGTTATGATTCTTCTGTGTCGAATCATGATTCAGATCGCGTGTCAAACCGCCAAAATGCTGAAATCACGTGACTTTGGCGCTCTGAATCGCTGATTCAACACGCTGATTCATAACGCTCTGAAGCTTCATGAAGCAGTGTTTTGAAATCAGCCATCACTATATGCAGGCCTCACGGAGCCATCGGATTTCAACAAAAATATCTTAATATGCGAACATCTTACGGGTGTGGAACGGCATGAGGGTGAGTAATAAATGACAGAATTTAAATTTTTGGGTGAACTAACCCTTTAAAGTGTTCATTCTTTAAATAAGTTTGTTTTTAGTTAGTTATTTGATGCTATAAAAAATGGGTTTTGACGTTATGATTGACAGTTGAAATTGACAGCTTCTCTGAGTGAAGTAACCATTGAAGCACCAACAGAATTTTTTTCTGGATTTTCGGGAGGAGATTGAAGCTTTAACTTTAATTTTTTGCATTTCCAGAACTGTTTATTTCACACCAACATAATGAGTTGTTCTGCAGTATTAACTGATTCTGCAGGAGTGTGGACGGGACCTTGATATTGTGGCTCCACTTTGCGCTCACTACTTCACAGACTCGGGCTTCAGCTTCACTATGCGCAGACTCGAGACTCAAGAGACTCTGTCAGCACCATATTGACACACCGGCGGCTTCACTTACTACAATGGAAGAGAGTGAAGGAGCGTCGTCCATCCTTTTTTACAGTCTATGGTTCAAACACATTCCACCACATAAGCGTTACACTACTAAAGCAATCTCGTCTACTGTGTTTTCAACTACCTCTGGAAATGGTTAAAAGTAAACAAGCTTAAAACATTTTAGACCCCTTTTACACCTGTATTTAGCGTCGTCCACTTGTGATCCAATCGACCAAAACGCATCTTAATACCAGGTGTAAACGGCCTAAGATGCAGTGCACAGAATCTAAAGGAAGAAAAAGCATATGGCCGCAGGCTCAAAAACTGAGGAAGGTCTCATTAGTCTTTGCAGGTTAAACATTTCACCAACTGCAGAATGTATCACACATGCTCTAATGCAGTGTTTCTCAAACTGGGGTACGCGTACCCCTGGGGGTACGTGAGGTGACAAAAAGGGGTACGCGAACAAAATGCGGAGTAGTTAATTTAACTTAACCATACCTTAAAATAATATTAAAACCGAGCATGTATTTCTAACTGGCAAAATGCCGTAAATCCATTACATTTAATCAAATTGCCTTAGCATGCATATGATAGATTGCGTGCCGAATCTGCTGCCTTAAATCGCGCTAAATTAATGCTGTTCTCGACAATGCACTTTTGTAAAAGTGGGGATTGAGCACTTACTAGCATGAAGAACAAATATAGACACAGATAGTGGATTAATTTCGATTTAAGACTCAAACTTTTTCCGATACAAAAACATACCTTGTGTGAGTTCTTGTATTTAATGTTGATAACGAGGAAGAATGCAGTTGTACCCAAATATCCACATGACTGCAAACGTGCATTATTATACAACAGGTCAAAAAACAAAACGTACATTTTAAACACAGTACTGTCAGTATTTATTCTATTTTGCAACGAAAAAATATTTCTAACGAAAACCAGAGCACAACTACAACACACGAATGCGGCTTTGAACGAATCATGAGAGTCAAAGATTCAATGATTCATTCACAACCACTTGCTTCGTTACTGAATGAATGACTCGATGACTCACTCATAAAAACAGTGACTTGCTGCCACCTACTGGCGGTTTTATTTTAATATTTAAAAGTTTTTTTTTCTTGGTTTTACCATCATTGCATATTTCTCTATTGAACATTTTTTATTTAAAACATTATTTATTTTATAAAGTTATTCATAAACGTAAAAATATGCACTGGAAAATTTAGGGGGCAAATATTGTCCCTTAATGGAAAAGGTGTGACTGCAGTCGAAGTGGAAGAGAGGGGGTACGCAGAAGGATGGTGATCCCGTCAGGGGGTACTCCACGCTAAAAAGTTTGAGAACCACTGCTCTAATGCATGCAGACAAATTTAGTTTGTGTCTGTGCAGAATTAGAGACATTTAGCAAATCCAGTTGAACAAAGAGCTTCATAATGCTTCCATATGGAGAGCATTAGCTCTATACGGCAGAAAGCAATGAGTCATTTTATGTGTTCGGAGGTTAACCTTCATGGTAAATGACCACGGGTAATGACGTCCTCCTCGACAAACATCCGTAAAACTGACACTCTTTTTCCAGCACCTTTGCCAAGCATTTGGATCTCAACAGTCGTCCCACCTGTGTCACGAGTACAGAGGTCTTCTGTCTACAGGTATAATCTACTTTTCATTAAGAGCCCCACTGGCCTGCTGATAGGAGCAGGTGTATGTGTGGCTTTATCTGTACGTTCATGCGCGTGTAAACGTGTAGGAGCGTAATCACACGTGAATGTTTCAGACCGACGGCCCGTAAAGGTGGTGTCGCCGTACCTGGCGTGCAATCTAGGCGCTCGGCTTTACCTGCTGTTAGGAGCAATTTGCGCTCCCTGAAATCAAGCGTCAAAGTACGTTGGCTAATATGATTTTAATCCTCCTTGACCTTAAAAAACCAGCAGGGTCTGGTTTTGATGAAGTAATACATGAGACCCCATGTTTCTGAGTCAGAGGAGACACAGATGATCCTCCATATGTACGTGTCTGATATCCAAAGATCTCTTAGATTTGTATTCATTTACATTAGAATTATAAATTTAATAATATTCACTACTGAATTTATTTGATTAAAACTACAGCCAAAACTGTAATATGTAAATATTATTTTGTAAATAACTTTCTTATTTGAATATATTTTAAATGTCATTTATTCCTGTGACACAAAGCTGAACTTTCAGCATCATTAGCTATTATACTCCGGTCTTCAGTGTCACGTGATGCTTCAGAAATCATTAAAATATGTCGATTTAGTTTATTTTCAATTATACTACAGTTATATTCCAGTTGCCCAACTATAATAAATTAGTGGAAACTGTGGTTACCATGGTAATTTTAGGTATGGATGATCTCTGTCGGCCCCCAGTGTCTCAGAAACGTCATTACAGCACTTGAGCCTCGCGACTTGCCGTAGTTTAAACATTAATCACATGTATGAGTTGTCAGGAAGAAGAAACAATAGAGGTTCTTAGGCCAGAGCTGAGAACGCGACCCTATGGGCGATGAATGATGCCGCTGCGCGAGCGAAGTGTCCGCAGGTGACTCACCTGCGCGAACCGGTCGCGTGCCCGCGCTTAAACGAGTCATGCAAAATACAGTCCTCGTATCCGGAGCAATGAGTAAAGAAGCAGGATACGGATCAGGAATGGAAGAGTAGCTGGGTACACCTGATCCGTGCATGCCATGGGGAACTGCTGGGCTCAGTGTTTTGGGCTCTTTAGAAGGGAAGCAAACAGGATACAAAGAGGAGGAGGGTGAGTCATTCATGGGGTTGTTATTTAATATTAAGTTTTTAAACAAAATAGTATCTTGTGATCTTTGGCAGCTTGATTCGCCTGTTGTCAGGTGCATTGCATTGAGCACTCGTAGAGCCGGTGAAAGTCTCTGGATCTTGTAATAAAGAATAAAAGCCTATATATTAACACAGCTTAACTATTACATTAAATACGCAGAGTTTTGGTTGAATGCAACTGATATCAGTCCCATTAGCAATGTTTATTTAGCGAACGAATCGTTCCTTTGAAACGAATCTTTTGAATGATTTACGTGAGCCGATTTGCATCACGTTTGTGATTCACTTAACTGCTAGGGAGAAAATATGCATATGTAATTTATATTTTGATAAGGGACGCAATTAAGTATTTAATTATTATAATATTTACTGGATGCATAAAAATGCGCAGCGATGAATGACACATTTGAACTTCTATTTCACACTTTTGAGCAATGATTCGAATCCGTTTTTTAAACGAACTGTCCGAGCGAACCGACTCGCCTGAATGACTCGACTCATCAACGCTACTCTAGTTTCCGCATTAGTTGATGTCTGATCTCTGGACCCCGCCCAGAGTCCTCTTGTGAATCCGCCCTGGGACATCAGCTTTGTGTAATTTATCTATATCTTAATTTATTTATAGGATCTAAACCAGGAATGGTTACTCTTTTGTTTTTATATGTTGTCTGTAATGATTATTAATATTTTGAAAAGCAAAATCTCAGATTTTTTTTTTTTTTGATATTGATGATATTGGACAATGTTACTTAAATATATATATATTTTTTAAATATAAAGCAGTCTGGCCTGATGATTTCATTTATTTATTTATTTATTTATTGCCAATAGGTCTAAGTACTTCAGAAGTACCACTGCTGGGGAACATTATACCATTGAGGTACAGCCATCATAATTTATTTAAAATTGAAAATTATACAGTCAAACCAAAAATTATTCAGACATTTTTAATATTTTTGATATATTTTTATTAGAGGGTGCAGGACACTATAGTTCATTTATGTAAGTGAGGATAGCAAAATAAACTCTGACATATTATACCCAAAAATTCTTCATACAGTGGACTACCAGTAAAATTGATAAAAATTTGGAACCAAAAATTATTCAGACACTTTGACCTGACCATGTTTTGCTTAAGTGTAACATAATTAAGATTACTTTTTTCTGACACAGTTTAACTCTGAGATCTTACCATTTTTTTAAACTATAGTGAATAAACTGTATTAATGAATGAAATGTTCAAGGTGTCTGAATATATTTTGGTTTGACTGTATATAAATACATTGTTATCGCTGTGTAGTTTGAGTGACATCCATGCGTTCTGTTACAGTTTGAGAACCTTGTGGAGAGCGACGAGGTGAGGACACATTTAAAGAAACACACTCGTGTTCTTATAATATTCCTCCTTTGTTTAGACGTCAACACTTTTGCCTTCTTTTTCAGGGTGAGAGCTCGCAAAGCTGCCCCAGGTATGGTCTTATTTAATTTTGACTCTTTTACAGTACACTCAAGTTAAGCAGTATGTACTATATAGCAGATCTCAACAGCTTGATTGTTATATCATCGAAAATTATAAACTATTTATCACCTTTCAATATATTAAAAGTTGAATATACTGTAAAATACGTCCAAATTTACCAGCATACAGCACATATAGTAAACTGATGTAAAGAAATATATATTATATAGCAAGTAGCAACACTTGGCTGTGTAACTGTATAAACTTGACTTGACTGGTGCTTTAGAGTAATGTCACTTGCCTGACTGGTTTTCAAGTTTTATTTAAACAGACTGCAGACATGTTAATTTATATTTCCTTTGTGGCAGCTGTAAACTGTTTTTTAACATTTACTAGAACATTTTCTCCTCATAATCCTATAATTTTGCTGCATAACACGGGGTCCTAACCAGACACGAAGCGATAAGATTCCAGCGACAAGCAATTTGTCTATCCACACCAATCGCTACGACTATGAGATACAACAGAATCAATCAAAAATCACAGCCAATCAGAAGAGCATGTGGGTGGAGCTTTCTCTGCAAGCACGCTGCACTTGCAACGAAATTGATAAGCACGTTATCATAAATATTACACCCTTTTAACACAATTAAAAATATACACTGAGTGACTGAAACAATGTTTGTCATAGAATACACGTTTGAATGTTTTTGTTTCTTTTAATTTATTTTGAATTATCCATTATGGCTATAAAGGTCACACAAAATGATATTCAAAGTCGTGTTAAAGGATTAGTTCACTTTAAAATAAAAATTGATGTGTTTGTATAAGAAAAATATACATATTTAACAAGTAAAATATCTAGCTTCTGCCAGACCGCCTTCCATATTGAACTTGGGAAGAAAGTGTAACGCGTCTCTAGGTTTGCAAAGGGGCGGAAAGTTTCCGGTAAATTTCCGGAAACTTTCCACGGGAACTTAACCTGGGGAATTTTGGAAATATTCCAATTTGGAAACTTAACAGGAATTTATGTGAATTTATGGGAATTAATTGGAAATTTTCGGAAATTTATATACATTTTTAATATTTATATAAAATGTATTGTATAAAAACAAATATAAACATGAAATAACAGTTGTTTATTTTTTGCATTCAATTAATTCTAATTTAGTAAAAAAAAAAAAAAAAAAAAAAAAAAAAAAATATATATATATATATATATATATATATATATATATATATATATATATATATATATATATATATATATATATATATATAATAAATATATATATTGCAGCAATTATGTGTTATTTAAGTGTCACATGATCCTTCAGAAATCATTCTAATATGCTGATTTGATACTTAGTTATTATCATTGTTTGAAACATATGTGCTGCTAAATTTTTTTTTTTTTTTTTTGTTTGGAATCTGTAATACTATTTTCAGGATTCACTGATTAATAAAAAGTTAAAAAGAACAGAATTTATTCGAAATAGAAATCTTTTCTAACAATATCACTTTAATATCACTTTTTAATCAATTTCACACATCCTTGCTGAATAACAGTATTCATTTATTTCGAAAAAAAGAAAGAAAAATATTGTTACAAAAGATTTCTGTTTTAAATAAATGCTGTTCTTTATATTTTTATTCAACAAAGAATCCTGAAAAAAGTATCACAGGTTATAAAAAAATATTAAGCAGCACAACTGTTTCCAACATTGATAACTGAGTATCAAATTAGCATGTTAGAACGATTTCTGAAGGATCATGTGACACTGAAGACTGGAGTAATGATGCTGAAAATTCAGCTTTGCATCACACAAATAAATGAAATTTTTATGTTTATCAAAATAGAAAACCATTATTTTAAATTGTAGTTATGTTTCACAATATTACTATTTTTTTCTGTATTTTTTGATCAAATGTGCATGATATGGACTGGGGGAATTCACAGTGCATGCAGGGGGTGTGGCCTCAATAGCCCTGCAGTAAGTAGTGTGCTGTGTGAATGTGATTGAGGAATGTGCAGGGTAAAAATTCAAGTAAAATTGCATTAAATATGGTTGTTTTAACCAAAATTATGCTGCAAGATGTTTTTTTCAACTACATTTAAATACCCTGTTATAGGCTAACCTGCAATTTTGCAAATTCCCTGTTTATTCCCATTAATTTCCATGTAAAGTTTCCAGCTTTGAAAATTCCCGGAAGTTTGCAACCCTATGCGTCTCGCAGTTCAAAACGCTTGCGCTACGTCCCACGCCTTCCATATTCAACTTATAAAAAAACGTAACTGATTAATAAATTAATTTAAATTAATTAAAATAATGACATAAATTATAAGCCAATTATGAAAAAATGTTCAGAGTTTTCAAGTTTAGATTTTTAACAAAAATTAAATTTGTACCAAGGGGGCGTTTTGGTAAAATGCCCCACTCAGACAAAGCAATTTGCTTTATACATTTACAGCAAAAGAGTACAAGCAGTTTTAGCTTAAAAATAAAAAGACAAGCCAAAATTGCACTAGATAAATATGAATATTTATTAATGAACGATGTTGAAAATCACCCTATTTGAATAATATTGCTAGCTGATGCTAACTGGCTAGTTAACTAGCTAGCTGATGCTAACTTGAGGTCATTTTTGAATATAAAGTCCAAATATTTTTATTCAACCACCTAGTTAGATTACATTTGATGGGAAAAACAAAGCATGTGATGTTCAGAACATGGTAACTACAGTAATTATGATGCTCTGACGCTCGTTGCTTATCGCCTTTGTTGCTGGTTAGGACAAAAAGTCTGATTAACAAGGAAAAGATACATATTATCATATTATATTAGTGTAAGACGACTTTGATTTGAAGACGGTGACATCAATTTTGTTGCATCAGTCTGAGCATAAACTGTTTAACTTTTAAACTGTTTATGGATAGTATGATGGATATTGTCCACAAAAAGTGCAAGACTTATTTCTAATATATTGATTTCATATTTGTCAAGACTAGCCATTTTATGGACTGTAATTAGTCACATTCCTGTCAGATCAGTACATCACATCATGGCATGAGGTCACATAGATTTTGATTGGCTGATGGAGACTCTGAACTCTACTCTGTCTTCTGTCATTGGTCCAGACCTATTAGCGAAGAGGAGATCAGCCACTTGAAAGAGCAACGCTATGCTGCCATCACAGACCAACAAGCCCTGATCGACAAAAAGCTGAATGCTGAGGTACAGCGGGTCACATCCGTACCCCCATCACATGTGCCCTGATGAAATGTTCACAATAAGACCAGAAACTTGTTTATAATGTAAACAAGATCTTATGTTAACTTGAAATATTTAAATGTTTAAGGTCAAAACATGTTGCCACAAAACAATGTTTTTACCTTTAAGTTAGAGCTTACTTTGAGTTTATGGTTTTATTTGTTGTTTTCCATTGCTTTGGTTTTCACCCCAGCTGAGTTTAGTTAACCTTCCCTTCCTGTTGTGATTTCTGCCCAGTTAGTGGCAGAAGAGGAGAAGTTAAGGCTAGAAGAGGAGGCTGTTTTTGCAGCCCAGCGCGAGGCAGCGCGGCTCGCTAAGGAACGAAAGCTAAAGGAGGTGAGGCGTTCGCACTGAGCGCGCCCAGCCCTTCTCTTAACCCCGCCTACTTACCTTCAGCCACATCCTTCTCATTTATGACATGCCTTCAGTTCTGTCTAATCTATATGTATCAAATTTGATTTGAACAGGAAAAAAAAACTGATTTGAGTTTTAAAGTTATGCATTGTATATCATGTATTTTTGTTGAAATTACTCATCTTTAAAACGTACTGTATATTGATTGTTATAACGCAATGAATATTTGAGATCAGGGACTTATAAACAGGATTGAAGGCTCTTAATGTTGGTCCAGCATCAAATATTGATCAACTTCTTCTGAATAAACCCAGCACTTAATGCTGATTAAAGTAAAATCGATCTGCTTCCAAGAAAACCTTCTCCACCTAAAACTAACTATCCTAAACTACATGCCTCTCATGCCTCTCACTGTTTTTATTAGCATTTTTCTTGTTTATTTGCCCTCATGTCTTCTGTTCATTTTTACTTTCTCTAATTTTGCTTTCCACCGTGATTTGTGTGTCTGACCATCTGCTAATATTACATTTGGTGTCTGTTTCCCAGTAGGGCACTAAACTTTGGCACAAACAGTTAGAAGTAATTTTAGCCTTGTTGTTGTTGTTGCTGTTTTTGTAAATCTGAGCGATACCATAGCACTTGTATTAGCAAATATTAGTGGAAGTGAGTCAGTCGTCATTCTTAAAATGTCCTGTTTCAGGGGAAGCAGCAGCCGCAGAGGACCAAACCCAGATCAGAACCAGAGAGCGATGACCCTCGGCACAAACCGTAAGTTCATTCTGCCCTGAAGAGAATGCAAACGGTATTCAGTGACCCCAAAAACATTTTGAACACTTAAGAATGTATGAGTGTCTTTGCATTAGACACGGATTATCAAACCAAGTGGCATGTGGAAACAAATGAAGCAAGACTTTTCTTGAGAAATATCTTCCATTTTTGCCATTTTTATGATTGCCAAAAAAATCAAAAAAAATGCTTGTTTGTAGAGCTGCATAATTTGGCCAACGTTTTTTCATTATATGCATCTGACAAAATCTTCACTTCTACAGTTTTACTGTAATAAGAGGTTCATCAGACTGTCATGCTCTACACGTATCTAACAGTGTTTTGCAGATGGATGAGCAGTGGTGGATAAAGTATTTGAAAGCCATATTTGAGTAAAAGTAGATATCTTACCAGAAAATGACTTTGGTAGATGTTAAAGTCACTGTTTAGAATATTACTTGAGTAAAAGGTTTAAAGTATGTGGTATTTTTTGTAGTATGAAAAGGATTTTTTTGATATTAAACGTACACTATAAAAAGTAATACGCTATATCTACTCAATAAAATTTTGGCAACAGATTACAAGCAATATTATTAATTAAATTCAACAATTAGAATTGAGTTAGAATTAATGGAATTCATTCCTTAAATGTCAACCATTTAAAACGAGTGGACAGACAGACGTCAAAGATGAATTTTTTATTTTTTATTGCCAACATTGAAGACACCTGGTGATGATAAGCAGAATCATTGAAGGAAAGAGAAACACAAGAATTAACAGAGCTTTAGATGTTGATTTCATTGAAAATATTTGATCACCATTATGGTGATCAGTGTTTCTTTTAGTTGGGTGGTTTGACTCTTTGCTTTTTATGTCAGTTTGTGGTTTTTGCTAATTTTACACATTTTAAATGTTTGACTTTTAAGGAATTAATTTGATTCATTCTGACTCAATTCTTATATATTGAATTGAATTAACAAAATTGCTTGTAATCTGTTGCCAAAATTTTGAGTAGATAGTGTATTACTTTTAACAGTGTACTTAAGTACTGAAAGTAAAAGTACAAGTAAATGTAAAAATACAAAAGAAGCAAAAAAAGTATTACATTTTTATATACACAGTTTGAGCAGCAAGATTGTGTTCAGTTTTAACTCTTTCTTACATTTTGTTTTCTTTTAATTAAAAAAGGCAAAATGTTTTAAATATAAAATATAGTAATATATTAATTATATATTATTCTTTATATGTATACTTTCACACATTATTTGGCTCTATTTTAGAAAACTTGATGATTATCTAATCAAAATATGTGTTACAGTGCCAATAAAAAAAAAGAACTGAAATCGAATACATTTCATATTTATGTTTCTGTCGCTGCATGATGAGAATACAGTTTAAATATGCAACTTCACTGGGTAATGAATGCATAACAGTGAACAAATGGATATAAACGAATATATAAACTAATGCAAATGAATGTTAACAATCGTGACATTAAACAGTTGGTGTTTTTGTCACATTGTTTTATCCGCTTAAGGTATTTACTACTAGCATCCTCAGCCTCGATGGCAAATATACTACTGTTCTCCACTAATGCAGCATCTACTCAACAAACAAATTACTTTATAATGATATGAAAACATGTACTGTAGTGTACACTGTATAACATACCGTTTTGTAGTTTGTTTTAAAAATCCATTTTTGAAGTGTCCCGCTCTGTTCAGCGTGCAGCCTCACGTCACGTGTCAAAACAAACTCTACGAGGCATCAGTGATAGTTTTTATTTCGCCTCTAGAGGCCGCTCTCATACTGTATAATGACAGCGCACTCTTCTCAGCCGCTCCAGCAACGGACGCAACCCGGAAAATGAAATCAACCGTGGTTGTGCGAGCACTTGTTTGCACATGCTTGCTTGCAGTCTGTGTTCTTCCGACTTTATTTTGTAGTAAATAACGAAAATGCTTTGGAAAATGTATTGGAGTAAAAGTAAAAGTTGACAGAAATATAAAAACTCAAGTAAAATACAGATTCTCCCCAAAAATACTCAAGTTCAGTAAAGAAGTATTTTTACTTCGTTACATTACACCACTGCGGATGAGGTAACTGTGTGTGTGTTTCTCCAGCAAAGCGTCGGATGGAGAGTTCGAGGTGTACCTGCAGAGTGTGAAGGCTCAATCTGAAGCATTTCGCGGAAACAGTCAGTTCCCTTTAACACACTGAAATTAGAATATTATTAGACTACATGAATTTAAATGAAAAATATGAATCTCTAAATGCAAAAATCTGTATCAATTGTGTCTGTGTGTTAAGGACTCAGCTCTGAGACGAATGTGGTGACCCCGAACACCGAGAGCAGCTGGGACTTCACCAGTAAGACTGACGCCACATCACTGGACCTGGAGTGGGAGGATGAGGAGGGTGAGTGACTGCACAGAACTGTGATAACATTTGCTTCCTGCATTCAGTAATCATTTATGAGCACCATACACACTATGAAGGAGTCAAGTCACTAAATGCCAATTTGAATGTTGATGCTTTGCTGTTTGATTCTGTTTGCTTTAAATGCCACATCCAAGTAAGTGTTTAACTTGCATTTTGGAGTGTTTATTAATCTTGGTTAACATTTTAACATGTACAAATACACTTATAAAATCAAAATATGTGCCTGTTAATGCAATGTGAACAAACACTGAACCACTGTTTTAATTAAAGTGCTCCTATTATGGTTATTACCTTTCATGTAGTGTGTAATATATATATAAGGCCCTATGCTTTCCGCATTTCGGAAAAAGGACATGAATGCATGAACTTCATCTCCAGAGCCGCACTGAGAGTCACTTCGTGAGAATTTTACTGTTTCATTTGAGAAAAACTATCTTCTATCTTATATCATAAGCACACAGAAACCCAAAGGTCTTCACGGCAACCTGTCACAATAAAAGTTCGGTTTAACTTAAAGAAATAGTGACAGAAATATATTACTGTTGTACAGTAGAATTTATCTACATCTCCATGTAATATTAACACGAATAATAATAATAATAATAATAATAGTAGTAGTAGTAGTAGTAGTAGTAGTAATAATATTATTATTAATAAATTATTAATTATCAGAATTGTTTTTTGGGGTGTTTTTTTTAATGGCATGCACTGATAAATTTTGCATAGGGACATGAATTAACAGAGCAAATAGGGTTAATATAATCCATGCGTCTTTACTGTAATTAATTCATTTGTGGCATTACACAGGAATGAACCGAATGGGTCCTGCGTGGGAACGTTCCAAAACGGAGGAGGACATTTTACGAGCGGCGCTCCGTCCTGGCGGGAAACAGCTGGACAGCGGCCCCACCTCCACCTCTGAGGACTCCAACGCTCTGGAGTGGGAGAACGACTTTGTCAGCGCACATCCTGAGGACAGTGGTGACCATGGCGACGAGGACTTTGAGGGATTTGTTAATCCAGTACTGGACACGCCCACTGAGGAGGCGGAGCATAAGGCCAGCTCTGACCAGCAAGAGAGATAGTCTACGGCAAGAGACAGTGAGACTGCAGCGATTTCAAATGCCTCATTCCAATTCAGTGTGATGTGACTGCGGACGGTCAGTTCAAATTAATGTATTAAATGAAATTCATAATTCTCAGTGTGAGAGAAAATACAAGGAACAGAAATGCTTTTTATGGTTTGTCATTGGGTGAATATCATGAAAATCGTCATAATTTATCCCAAAAAAATGTTTATATATATATATATATATATATATATATATATATATATATATATATATATATATATATATATATATATATATAATTAGAGCTAGCATTGTGACATTCTCACTACTTTGATGTATGTTTAATTTTTATTTTCAATATTTTTACTGATGTCTGTATTATATGGAAGCTTGTTTCCGCCACTAAATAAAAAAAGGTAATTGTGACTTTTTAATTTCACAATTCTGACATTATAACTCACAGTTGCAAGTTTATTTCTCACAATTTTGTCTTCTTTTCTCAGAATTACGGAAGAGGATTAGGGCCAAGCAATAATAAAAAAATAAACCATCTCGAGATTAAAGTTGTTAAATTTTGAGAAAAAAGTCAAAATAAAATGTTGAGAATAAACTAATTAAATTACGAGAAAAAACTTGTTAAATTTCAAGAAAAAAAGTCGTTAAATTTCGAGAAAAAAAGTCGAGATAAAATGTTGAGAATAAACTTGTTAAATTATGAGAATAAAGTCATTAAATTACGAGAAAAAAAGTCGTTAAATTATGAGAACAAATTCGTAATTTAACGAATTTGTTCTTGTAATTTAACGACTTTTTTCTCAATTTAATGAGTTTATTTTCAACATTTTATCTTGACTTTTTTCTCAATTTAACGACATTTTTCTCATAATTTAACAAATTTGTTCTCGAAATTTAACGACTTTTTTCTCGTAATTTAATGACTTTATTCTCAACATTTTATTTTGACTTTTTTTCTCGAAATTTAACAACTTTAATCTCGAGATGGTTTTATTTTTTTTATTATTGCTTGGCCCTAATCCTCTTCCGTACAGAATTGAGATATAAACTCACAATTGTGAGAAATAAAGTCAGAATTGTGAGATATAAACTTGCAATTCTCACTTTTCTCACAATTGTATGTTATAAAGTCAGAATTGCAAAATATATACGGAATTCTGGGAAAAATATTTTTTCCTTAGAACTGGACTTTATAATTCACTTTATAATTGTGAGTTTATATAATAATATAACACAATACTGACTTTATAACTCACAATTGCGAGTTTATATCACGTAATTCTGAGGATTTTTTTTTTTAATTCAGTGGCAGAAACAAGCTTCCATAGTATTACAAAAAAAATACTGTGATACAAGAATTTCTAACTTTTAAATCAGCATAAATTGGAGTCGATACAATAAATGCAGCCCTGTATATACATTTCTCAATTTAAATGTGGCTTCTTTTCTTTTTTTGCATTATGGTAATGAGAACTGGGTGGGAAATGTGCTCAGTGGTCACAATCTTTATGGATCTAACAGAATGCTTCATTTTCTTTATGCAAAATATAATTTCTTTCGGGATGAAATATGACCTGGACATGTTTGTGACCAGTTTCATGAGATTCACTCCATTAGGTCACAGATTCATTAGGATTTGTGTTCCATGGGTTTATTTGCTCTGGTTTTGAATAAGTAGATGCATCTCTAATTTATTTTTATTTCTTTCATTTGATAACTGGGTGAGCAATGTCTTGCGGTCGTTCGGCCTTATTTCAGAAGTTTTCATTAAAGAACCAAATCAAGTGCAATTTTAGAAGATGAGGGAAATTTCTCAAAAGCCACAAATGTTTTCCAGAACCATCATAATTTTTCTTTTGCATGGTTAATATGATAACACTTATATCAGACATTATGTGGTATAACAGGTGTGTGACTGTCAGGGAATGTGGGCCCTGGTATGATGCATATGAGACACAGGACAGTTTGAAGCAAAATACCTTTTGGCTACAATTTTCTTCCTTGAGAAAACAAAAATGCATTGGAACACATTTAAATTCCATAAGTGCTTTTAAAATAGTCACTGATTATATGCCTGTATGTGTCTGTGGGTCAAAGGGTTTGTGGTCGACACTTCTTGGAAATAGCTAGCGTAAACAGCCAGCTTTTTAAACTCTGCATTTTTGGACAAAATTGATCAGAAAGAGGGAAAATACTTCATGGTGTAACATGGATCGTCATATTCTACCTCTGGTTTTGATAATCCTGATGTTGAATAATCCTGAATGAATTCATACTGTCTTACTGTATCTAAAAATGATCAATGATTTTGATGTGCATATCTTTCAGGAACATGTACAAGTTGTGAAGTCAAAGAAATATTTTGCTCAAAGAAAATAAGGCATGTTTTTGGCATCGATTGTGACAATATTTTCATGAATTCTTATATACAACACATTATTCTTTTTCCTGTGATGTGAAATGTCTCATTTCACAAAATCACACTGGGCCAAAAATATGCTTATATTTTCTTTCATAGTATGATATTATCTTTTTTTTCCCCATTTAATTTCAAAGTGAAATATGACCCGAACATTATTTTTGTCACCATATAGACGCCATATATATATATATATATATATATATATATATATATATATATATATATATATATATATATATATATAATAATATATATATATATTATATATAATATATAATAATATATATATATATATATATATATATATATATATATATATATATATATATATAATTTTAAATGAGGCTGTGAGGGATAGATGTTTTGTCTTTACATTAGTACACTGTATAAAGGTCCTAGATCATGTAATTTTCACAACTTGCAACTGTTTTTCTATCTTTCACAGCCTCGTTTTCATTCCTATCAAAAATTAAATATGGCGTCTAACCTGACTAAGGTCTATAGTGGAACATCAAGTAACTTAATTGCTGATGGTATTAGCATCTTGTTTTTTTTTTTTTTTTTTTTTTTTCTGTCTGCCATGAACAGGATGAACAACCTCTTCCATTGACCCCCATATTTCCCTCGAATTCTGAAATCAACCTAATGCTTTTAAATGTTTTCATGAGTTCTGATCTGTATATAATGGATTGTAAAGCAGACACTAAAGGCCTTTAAGAGTAGTGGAGACTCGAGTCTGACGCGACGGCGTCTGTAATCTAGTTGTAGGTCTCTGAGGACTGATGTGCAGAACATCAGCGCACACAAGAGCTGTACAGCACAATCATGTCGTGTCGTTTTCTTATTCTACCAGCACACCTCAAAAGAAATGTATTCATGTCATCAGAATGTAAAGTATGTATGATTAATGCAGTGTTTGTTGTTGATCCCCCCTCTTCTTTTGAGTCTGTTGACCATGTAACTCTTCCTGTTTGAAGTGTTTGGGAGCACATTTGCAAAGATACATGAATGTTTGTCCACCAGTCAGAATTAAATAGGTCCAAGTGATTGTAAATGACGACATTTGAAAATGCAGCCCTATCTGTGTTTATGGTGGCATATTTATGGGTTAGTAGCTTTAACTGATTCCCAAATGGAAACACTGTTACCAGGCCTTATTTTGCATTATGAGAAGTGTGTATATTGAAATAATATTGGCTGTTCTCAATTTGAGGAAAATAAAATGGATGCTGAACATTCCAAGAAAGGCTCTGGACTCACATTTCCAAAGCGCTTCCCAACTCTTCAACAGCTTAAACTTGCACAATTTGTTGAAATGTTTCCTTGTGTTGGAAGAACTTTAAATTTCTTTTTACAGTTCTGATTGTTTGTGATGAACCTGTCATTCAGATACACTGAACGTAATTACAGTTTTTATTATCCAATCTCCAGACCAGAACATAAGACCTTGGGTTAGATCTGACTGCTAATAAACAGATAATGATATTACATCTGTCTGTTTGCATCTCTATGAGGGAAAATTAATTTGATGTTACATGTTGGTCTGTTTCAGTTGGGGACACAGGGTGTATGGTATATTATTTTCCCCTAGTTTGTCTTCCATATTTTTTCTTCTGCAGTTAACCCTTGTGCGGTCTTCGGGGTCTTTTTGACCCACAAAAGATGTTTGCTCAAATTTAAAAAAAAAAAGTTCTCTTTGTCCACATGGCATGAGACTTTGTACGGGTGTTAACACTTTTAAGATCTACAAATAAAAAAAAAATTGGAGTGATATCTTGTTTTTATGTTAGTGTAAAAAAAAAAAAAAAAAGTCTCTGGAGACCCCGGGCAACAAAATGTAATTTTGTAACAATATAATATATTTTTTAAAAACCAATGTAATTTTACTCTGTTTATTCATTTTTTTCTCAACATTTGTGCAGTATTTGGAAGATTCGTGATATCTTTTAAATTTATATAAATAAATTAAAAAAATATTTTTTGAAATAGGTTTTTATGCATGAACAGCTTTTTATGTAAATAAGTTATTTCTAACTTTCATTCATGTGGATAACATGGATAATTTAACTTGGTTTAGTGTAAGATTTTTGCCCATCTTTTGAAAAATGCAGTTTTAAAAGTAAAAAAAAAAAAAAAAAAAAAAAAAAAAACTATCACTTTTACCAGTAGATGGCTGCAGAGCTCCACTATTTGCTATGTGCTATTTGAATGACTGAAAGACATCTTTTCACAAGTTTTTTTTTTTTTTTCAGTTGGATTCATATCTAAATGTTATGAAATCACAATTATAACAATAAAAATTACTTTGTCAAAGTTTAGCATTTTTTGTGCAGGGCAAAATCAATTTTTCAATAATAATTTTATAATAAAAATAATAAAATAAATAATTTTTATTTTTGTGTGTGCGTGTGTGTGTGTGTGTGTGAGTATGTCCATTTTGTATTGGGGATGTTTTTTGCATTTTTGGAAGTGTGCCACTTCATTTCTGTCTGTGTGTGTTGTGCATTGTTTCTGATTTTGAGAATGGATTTTGTCCAGTTTCTAATTGGGGTCTTGTGGGTTACATTATTGATGATATTATTGAAAAACTGATTTTTTTTTTTTTCTCAGTACAAAAAATGGTAAACTTTGACAAAAAGTAATTTTTATTGTTATAATTGTGATTTCATAACATTTAGATATGAATCCAAGTGAAAAAAACTTGTGAAAAGACATCTTTCAGTCATTCAAATAGCACATAGCAAATAGTGGAGCTCTGCAGCCATCTACTGGTAAAAATGTTAGTTTTTTTAATTTTATAACTGCATTTTCCAAAAGATGGGCAAAAATCTTACACTAAACCATGTCAAATTATCCATGTTATCCACATGAATGAAAGTTAGAAATCTGGGCCTTTTATAAAGTGAATTTTACATAAAAAGCTGCTTTTGCATAAAAAAAATAAATAATAATAATTAAAAAAATATATATTTTTTTATTTATTTATATAAATTTAAAAGATATCACAAATCCTCCAAGTACTGTGCAAATGTTAAGTAAAAACATTAATAAACAGAATAAAATTACATTGTTTTTTAAAAAATATATTATATTGTTACAAACTTGCATTTTGTTGCCCGGGGTCTCCAGAGACCCCGAAGACCACGAGTGTAGTCCCTTAAATGAAGACCGCACAAGGGTTAAAAATGGTGTTTTAATTTATTTTTAATCTCACACCTTTTCTGTTTCTGTCTTTACTCTGGTTATATTTGGTTTTCATTAGTTCAGGCTTCTTTTCAGAAAAGGCTCTCTAGTGGTGTGTTGTAAACACTTTTAACATAGTAGTTTCTTTCAGATATTTTTGGAGTTTTTCCTCCATATTTTTCCATATTCTTCTCATTGCTTTGCCCTGTTAAAGGGAATAGCCTATCTGTAAAAATGGTCATGTATTAATCAATTTTTATTGCCAGTGTGTGAACGAAACTGAAAACGAGACCTTCCTTGACTCCCAAGTTGTCTATGAAAGCCTGTATAATGATTATTATGTGAAGGACTCGGGACGTTTTTGCCAGGAAAATCAAATGAAGCTGATGTTTACCCACACTCCTGAGAGCTTCTCTTCCGTTTAGTGACACATAATGATGAAAGAGCCATTCTGTACTATAATGTCAATATGTCATGCAAAAAAAGGGATACATTCAAACTATAGTCTCACATAGTTCACTTAACGACCACCGGTGTCGCTAATAAGAAGGTAATATGAATTTAGCCCCTTTAAACAAAACCCCTGCTTTTCTCTGGCTATTATATATATATAGATAGATGCACGATGCAAGATGCACGTGGAAATTTGTCTGATCCTTGTCGTGAT
Organism: Megalobrama amblycephala; assembly: GCF_018812025.1. Classification (NCBI taxonomy): domain Eukaryota; kingdom Metazoa; phylum Chordata; class Actinopteri; order Cypriniformes; family Xenocyprididae; genus Megalobrama; species Megalobrama amblycephala. The sequence goes on along the minus strand of NC_063060.1, from coordinate 20,747,148 downwards.
TGCGGGCAGCAGTGCAAAATTGATTCTGCGCTACATAAATGTAATATTTTATGTGTTTTAAAATATTGTAGATTTAAGTAGCAAATAAGAATTGCTAAAATTATTGAATATATTTTGAGACAAAGGTCTTAATAATTTTCAGTTTTGTTCTGGATAATTAAACCAACAGTTTTTCAGTAACATAATAATAAATGTATGGTATAACAGCAAAAGGCACCATATTTAACATGATTATAAATAGTTAGCTGACTTTTCCATTTGTTGATATGACATGGTTAAATTCAGATGGTAAATATATATCAAACTGGATATCCACCTTAGAGATAATCACCATATTTATAATGAAACCATCATATTTAAAAATATGATATTAATCATATATAATAAAATATCATATATTGTTACTACTGTAAATCTATATTAAATTATTATGGGATCTTATTCGATGCTTTCGGAATCTTTACTATTTTTTAAAATGATTTTGTTTATATATTTTTCTATATTAGTATATTTTAATGACAGCATATTTATTGAACAAAAATTAATTCTTTTATTTGTCAAAATAAACATAAAATAGTACAAACTTTGATAAAATGATTGTTTTGAACAAGTATTAACATAGTCATTATTAAAATTATTTTAGCTAAAGTATTTGTATCAGTACTGTGTGCCTTTTACCTCATGCTGGGGAGCCTTTTACCCCGTGTGTGGGGTACTTTCATAAGATTTTTAAACAAAATAAACCACTTTTATGATTTACTTTCACACATCTGTTGCTCCATAAATGTTCAATACAAACATATATATTTTTTCTGCAATCATACACTATAGGAGTAATGAAAAGCATATTATTTTCTTAAGGTGTGCCTTTAGCCCCGTTGTACCCTCTATATATAAAGAGAATAAGGGTGAAACCCATAGACTGTAGGTGAAACCACAATGATAATCTGCGATACAAATTTAATGTAGACCTGGAAATAGATTTTCATTATTTTGAAAAATGTGAAACAAATATTTAAAAACTTAGGCTATTTAAGATTCTGCTATATTTCTATGTTAGCCTACTACTCAAATAAGGAAACTTTGTGATAGCCTTTCACATTAACTATTACTTTTAATAACTTTTGAACTCATATTAGTAAACAAAAAATTTGTAAAAATTATATATATATCTTTCCTGCCTGTTCATGTAGCGCCATAATTACGATCTGGAAGTAATATTTTGCCCTTCCGTGGATTTCTTTCATGATAAATAATAGAATTCAGATTGAGAACAGAAACAATTTTTACAGTGAAGGCGCTACACAGACTGTAATGGCACAAATTAAACTGCAGGTGGCGGTATAGTTTCATGAATAAAATCAATGACTCCAACAAAGTACATGGACGCAAATAGCTCCGCACATCCACAGAGTTTAAATGGCTTTATATGCTACAAAGTTAATGAATATTAAAATACATTATTAAATGTTCAGATGTATTCATATATATATAATCTTAGATTATAGTATCTAACTTTGTGTAAATCAGTTAAAGGCAGTTTATTCCGCATGCTATTGAGGGTCATCGATTGGAGGTCATAGTGTTTACTCTTTTCTTACAAGCACAATGATACAGGGATTTTGTCTCTTTCACCAGATGAAAGCATCAGCCCAGGGGAAAGAGCCTTGAGGTAAAAATAAATTGCTATTTTTCTCTCCTGTCTGCAGCTCCAGCAACACACACTCAGAAGGGAAACCAAAATGAGTAAGATATACGACACACAGAGAGAGGGAGAGAGGGAGAGACTAACTGCCGTTAATGCTCTTATTTGATCAATAGCGTTGTTGTGGTCTAATGAAATGAAACCGACGTCAGTTACAGTAACAAATATTTTATGATCTGTTCTTTATTTCATACAAATGTAAGTGTACAGCCTCAGATCAGTGATCGAGGAAGGGAAATGTTCTGGTAGAGATAAAAACGTGTTACGCTTTCTAATTTCCTGCTGTTGAAAATGACTAATGATTTAAGAGTGATGTTAAGGAACTAAGGCTCGTGAATGAGGGCATCGGTTGCATTGCTTATATGGTGACTTTTTGGCATGTAGCCTATTATTGAAGACCACAAATTGTTAAAGGTGCCATCGAATTGAAAATTGAATTTACCTCGGCATAGTTGAATAACAAGAGTTCAGTACATGGAAATGACATACATTGAGTCTCAAACTCCATTGTTTCCTCCTTCTTATATAAATCTCATTTGTTTAAAAGACCTCCGAAGAACAGGCGAATCTCAACATAACACCAACTGTTAACGTAACAGTCGGGATAATTAATATGTACGCCCCCAATATTTGCATATGCCAGCCCATGTTCAAGGCATTACACAAGGGCAGCCAGTATTAACGTCTGGATCTGTGCACAGCTGAATCATCAGACTAGGTAAGCAAGCAAGGACAATAGTGAAAAATGGCAGATGGAGCAATAATAACTGACATGACCCATGATATCATGATATTTTTAGTGATATTTGTAAATTGTCTTTCTAAATGTTTCTTTAGCATTTGTTGCTAATGTACTGTTAAATGTGGTTAAAGTTACCATCGTTTCTTACTGTATTCACGGAGACAAGAGAGCCGTCGTTATTTTCATTATTATACACTTGCAGTCTGAATAATGCATAAACACAACTTCATTCTTTATAAATCTCTCCAACAGTGTAGCATTAGCCGTTAGCCACGAAGCACTATCAAACTCATTCAGAATCAAATGTAAACATTCAAATAAACACTGTACTTACGCGATTAGACATGCTGCATGACGAACACTTTGTAAACATCCATTTTGAGGGTTATATTAGCTGTGTGAACCTTGTTTATGCAATGATAGAGTCGAGAGCTTGGGAGGGGGCTGAGAGCGCGAGCAATTAAAGGGGCCGCAGCCTGAATCGGCGCATTTCTAAATATGCCTCAAAATAGGCAGTTAAAAAAAAAAATAAAAAAAAAATCTATGGGGTATTTTGAGCTGCAACTTCACAGACACATTCAGGGGACACCTTAGACTTATATTACATCTTGTAAAAAAACGTTTGATGGCACCTTTAAAGGAATAGTTCACTCAAAAAAATCTGCAATTCTGTCATAAATTGCCCACCCTTTTGTCATTCTAAACCCACTTTTTCATCATGAAAGATGTGAGGCAAAAGATGGGCAAGACTTTCAGCAAATAACAACCTAAATTTTATGTTTTAAAGCAGATGTTTGTTTTTTGTTTTTTTTTTGCTGGTGACTATTGCAGATTCTGTTTCATGCCAACTTTAACTGTGAGCAGGATTCTATTTACTAACTAAGAAAGTTTCAGTGTTTTGGAGGCTATATGGCAGCCATTGCTACAGTTAATTCCTAACGACGCATTATTACAGTAGCCTGTAGATGCAATAATATAAGCCATATAATGCTGACAGAGTAGTGCGCTCACCTATAGCATCAGCCAGGCAACAACAGCAGTTATGGATTTTAAGATTAAGATCATATCTGTTTAATAGATAGCTTGGGGACACAAAAGAGATATTGTCAAATTATAATAAATGCATATTGTATTTCTATTGGACTGTGTCTGTCTGTTTTTTTTTTTTTTTGGACAGTCACCTGGATTGTGAGTGTGACAGGAAGAGAGACACCCATACACTGAGATGCAGCACTGGACGTGGCAGCATGCCCGTCAGAAATGTAATACGTTTTTGCCGCGATGCGACGCTCACGTTCAGCCCACGCAGGGTCAAAGAGATTCATCAAAGATGAAATATCAACTCTGATATGAGGGGAAAGTCTTGCAGATAAATCATCATTATCATCATAATCCAGGATGGTGGAATAACATTTGAATGTCCCGTCCACATTATCGGAGCAGGATCTCAGTGTGACACTGCATTCACACGGGGCTTCGGCAGTAACGCTTCTCATTTCCTTTGAATGCGTGACGTCATGCATTGTCGAACTGAATTGTGGGTTCTGTCGCGTTGCTTCACTCATGTGCTCATGGCAGAAGTTGAAGATTTCTCAACTTTTCAAGCGCCAACGCAGGCGTCAGCCAATCAGATCACAGACGCTAGCCAATTGTGTTCATGCAACACCGGAAAGTAATGTGATTGGCTGTTGTCACTATGACGGTCGCGTCAGCGCAAGCTTCAGACACGCCCTCCGTCAAGCGAATGCAGCACGAGGCCTTCCCTTTATTTACTTACTTAAAGGGATAAAATAACCTTATCAAGGAAAAAATAACCTTATATCCTAATAGTCCTCCAAAGTTTATAATGGTTGTGAATGTCATTCTTTTATGTCTCCAGGGGGTTAATAAAGGTCTTCTGAAGCAAAGCGATGCATTTTTAATATATCTCCGATTGTGTTTGCCTGAAAGAAGATAGTCATATACACCTAGAATGGCTTGAGGGTGAGTAAATCATTTGATAATTTTCCTTTTTGGATGAACTATCCCTTTAAGAATCAAAATAACATGTTTTTAACCAGATCGTGCATTCAGGTCCAGTGTTCTTGCCTCAGCTCTTTTTAAAGATTAATCAGTATTGATAATTAATTTATGTTCCTCTTCTGAAAGAGTGCTGCTGAAGGTAAAGGGCTTGGTAATGCTACTGTAAAGGAGTGATGTTTGGGCCTTTGGGTTTTCGCTGATGTCTGTGGGCTTTAATAACAGAGATTTATTATGATGTCTGAAGTCAGACATTCTCAGTTTCATTCTCATTCTGTTTCATTTTATGGTACTGTATTAAATATTGATGGCCCCATAATCCACACAAGTGTACGGGTATTCAGAGAGCCAGCTGTGATGGCCGAGAGGTTAAGGCGTTGGACTCGAAATCCAATGGGGTTTCCCCGCGCAGGTTCGAATCCTGCTCACAGCGATCTGGTTTGACTCTTTGATGAATGCACGTGGGCGGCACGTAGGCGGAGTTCCGCAGCGGTCCGCGACGCATTCAGCACGTATCGTGTTTCCATTACAAATGCGATGTGGTCGCACATGTTTCCTTACAACTGGTTCAGTGATCCTATCACAAAATGTTTTAGACCTTTTGAATCTGTATTTAACCCTGACCATTGTGATTGGCTCATCAAAAACGCATCTTTAGACGATGGTAAACAGGGCTGTACTCCCCTTGCCAATTTATTTAAAGGGGTCACGACATTTTTATTATTATTATTATTATTCATTTAATATGTTACTTAAGGTTCACTTATAATGTTAATTTTTTTTTTTTTTTTTTTTGCACTAAAAAACCTTAAAACATTGTCCATATAAAATTTACAGACAAAGCATTATGAAATCATTTACTTATGGTATGTGATGTGATTGTTTAGTCATTTTAAGCTATGAAACTTGCAGGATGTTTTAATGGTACTAAGGCTCAAGGCAGTTTTGATTTCACATGTCATAACCCGTTTAATGCACTTAATATCATTCTTTTATGTGAAGAAACATTCTTCTACATTCTTTCACGAGTTTACACATACATGAAATCAAAATAAAGTAATTCGTATAGTAATTTATGCGTATTTGGCGTGCTGTCCAGGGGAGGGCTCTGAACTCGGAATTTGGCCCGAACCCAGAGTACTCCCCCTCCTTAACTGGGATAGAAACCAGCCTAGAGTGAGGTGATGGGGTGGTGGAGGGATGCTGTGAAACTTGTCGCGGGATAGAGGTGAGAGACAGCTTTATATATCGGCTTCCTCTTGCACTGATTGGTTGATTACCTGAACGTGCGCCTCCCGAATTTTGTTAAAGGTGCCCTAGAATTAAAAATTGAATTTACCTTGGAATAGTTGAATAACAAGTGTTCAGTACATGGAAATGACATACAGTGAGTCTCAAACACCATTGTTTCCTCCTTCTTGTGTAAATTTGATTTGTTTAAAAGACCTCTGAAGAACAGGCAAATCTCAACATAACACAGACTGTTACGTAACAGTCAGGATCATTAATATGCACGGCCCCAATATTTGCATATGCCAGCTCATGTTCAAGGCATTAGACAAGGGCAGCCAGTATTAACATCTGGATCTGTGCACAGCTGAATCATCAGACTAGGTAAGCAAGCAAGGACAATAGCGAAAAATAGCAGATGGAGCAATAATAACTGACATGATCCATGATATCATGATATTTTTAGTAATGTTTGTAAATTGTCTTTCTAAATGTTTCGTTAACATGCTGCTAATGTACTGTTAAATGTGGTTAAAGTTACCATCGTTTATTACTGTATTCACGGAGACAAGAGAGCAGTCGCTATTTTCATTTTTAAACACTTGCAGTCTGTATAATTCATAAACACAACTTTATAAATCTCTCCAACAGTGTGTAATGTTAGCTTTAGCCAAGGAGCACAATCAAACTCATTCAGAATCAAATGTAAACATCCAAATAAATACCATACTTACGCGATTAGACATTTTGCATGATGAACACTTTGTAAAGATCCATTTTGATGGTTATATTAGCTGTGTGAACTTTGTTTATGCTGTTTAAGGCAAGCGCGACCTCCGGGGGTGGGGGAGCACGAGAATTAAAGGGGCCGCAGCCTAAATTGGCTCATATTTAATGATGCCCCAAAATAGGCAGTTAAAAAAATGAATAAAAAAAAACTCTATGGGGTATTTTGAGCTGAAACTTCACAGACACATTCAGGGGGCACCTTAGAGTTATATTACATCTTTTGAAAAGACGTTCTATGGCACCTTTAAATAAAACGTCATTTAATACATTCAGTGTAAATGCTGACTGTTGTACAGTTTTAATGCTATTAAATTATTACCGCTTGACAATATGTAAATAATTATATATAATTTTATATGTAGCCAATATATTTTTTGCATTCACATGCAAAAATGGAAATTCTCATGCACTAAAATAAATGTATTTATTTTAGGTCCTTCTTCTGTTAATGACCACAAATGACTACCAGTCTACATTTCTGATGGGAGCATATGTAAAAACATTTGAAATTGTGAAAAAGCCCATATAGAATCACATTGCATGGACTCTAGTCTGCTGTAATGTCCCTGTATCCTCCCTGGTTGTCATGGAAGTGTTTTGACGTGTATTTCCAGCTCAGTGATGATTGTTCCTGCAACTATTGTAAACAGAAACATCAAAGATAAATGAAAGCAGAAGTCTAATATCAAAACTAAAAGCTCATGCAATATTTTACATTTAAATAAACTGCAATTTTCAGGCACTAATGATGCAAGTTCTGTTCAAAACATATTTGGAAGAGGAAACAGAGTTGCTTAATTACAGAGAAACATATTTAAGTATCCTTATATGTCGACAGATGTAATTATGCACAAATGCATCTAATTACTTTACCAAACCGCAGTATTAATAAACTACTACACTCTTAAAAATATAGGTTCCAAAAGGGGAGAAAAGGTTCATCTTTAGATTATTACATTGTTCTTTACACTTGGTTCTTTTAAGAAATGTTTACTGAAAGGTTCTGTGGGGAACCAAAAATTATTCTTCTATGGCATTACTGCAAAAACACTCTTTTGGAACTTTTATTTTTAAGAGTGCAAGAACCATTTTGGGTTCCCCAGAGAACCTTTCTGTCATAGTTCATAGTGGGTAGAACCTTTTAATAATTTGAAGAACCCTTTTCCATTATGAAGAACCTTTTGTGCAGTGGAAAAGTTCCAAATTCTTCATGAAATTTGAGATGATTCTCAAAAAGACTTTTTTTTTTTTTTTTAAGAGAGTAGTTGAGCGTTAGTTGAGCCCACACTGGTTGAGCTCTGACTGAGAGATCAGATCCTGTAGGTATGGCAATGAGTGTGTGCTCCGAGTGCACAGCATTATTCAAGACTGAAGAGAGTTCAAAGATGAAGGCCATGACATGGAGGCTAAATATAGAACAGACTGCTGAAAGTCAAGAGCTTTATTTTTCCTACAGGAGAGAGAGAGGAGACAGACAGCTATCTCTCAGGGTCTAAAGGTGAGAAAACAAGGGGAGCATCCATCCTGTATACAGTCACCATGAACATTAGAAGTATTTATATATGAAGTTTTAAGCAATTGCCATCAGCAGGTCAGATTCTCATTGTTCTAAAGCACTTGAGGAATTATTTGGTCAAAAACACAGTCCAGGTAGTGATCATGATTTCAGGGCAGGTTTTATATTTTTAGTGTTACACTGTACAGTATATACTACCAACAATTTTTTTTAAAATAATTGTTCCATTATAGTAAACAGTAGTGTTGTAGTCAAGACCACCTAAACCGAGGCCAAGTCAAGACCAAGACCAGTGTGTGTCGAGACCAAGACTTTGGGGGTTTGAGAGCAAGACCAAGACCAAGGCAATTCGAGACCGAGTCAAGACCAAGAACAGACCAGCACTGCTCAAATTCATCTGAAAGATCCACATTTACTATTTGAGAAATGTCTCATTTTTAATCAATAATTACAGTTAGAATAATAAGACACTATATAGAGCTGTTACCAATCAACTGAAATCACTAACAACAAAGTTCATCTTTACACTGCAGAGGTTGAACAGAAGTTGCATTTGAATTGGTACAATTACAAATGTATAAAATAAATAATGTTGAGATTAATGTTTTAAAAATAACATTTTGTTTATTGAACATTTGTAAAAAAATATCACGTTTGCAACTGTGCTCATATTTGTGAAACCAGCCCTCTTTCTTGTGATGTTGCTTAATTATATCATATGTTATAATATAAATAACAAGATCTTATAAAAGTACTTTTTTGCAATCATATCTTGAATTTTGTGGGCATTTGTATTAATTTTGGTGACCTGGCACAAAAGTAACAAAATAAATTAAATTAGAAGTTATTGATTGCATTTGAAGCAGGATGTTTTGCATCCAATCAAATTAATGATGTTAACAAAGAAATCAGACAATGCAATGGCAATTTAGAGATATCCCCGCAGTTGTGGTTTTGACCGGTCTTGAAATAAAATCCCGAGTCCTCATAGTCCGAGACCAAGACTAGACCAAGACTAAATGCGACTGAGACCAAGACAAGACCAAGACCTTCAAAAAAAAAAAAGGTCTTAAGACCGGTCTCGAGTACTACAACACTAGTAAACAGTATGCTACATTGTTCCACATGTTCACTTTGAAGAGGTTTGTGTCATCAAGTGAGAGAGATGATCACTCTCTCATTGGTTGATTGCTCTAGTCTCCTCCCCCTCCTGCACCAATCAGAATACTTGAGTACTGGTTGACCACAGGTGCTCTTAAAGAGCTTATAAAGCTCCAGAGTAGGATCAGTGTTTATAGGAGACTGATTCTTAAGATTCAGTTTCCACATGCTTTATATATTTTTCCTCCCTGCGGTATGGTAATGTAATGTTTCCCGCTTTGATCACCCTACTCTCTGGGGTTTTGTTTTAAGTGGTTAAAGTTTGGACCTCATTTTGGGCCCTCCAGTGGGTGTTTGTGTTCTCACAGCACCTTTAAGGAAAATACTTTCTTTTGAGGTTGTTACTGGTTTCTCTTGGAGTTTTTCTCCACCTCACTTTATGTCAATCTGAATGACCTGAGTACAGATTGGTGGGGAAAGAAAAGACTAGCAGACTAGGAAAATGGTGACCTGATCACCATACAGTATAAAAAAATGTCACCTCTGGACTGAGAATATTGCTTTTTCATATGAAAAGAGAAGAAACATTTTGTTTAATGTGGTGTACAGCATACTATTCTGCTCCCCCTTAAGAGCCAGTTTATTAAATTAATTTCAGAGTGTTTTCTTTTGGGTGTTCTCTCTCCCAATGAAATTTCATCTCTCCCTTTCTTAAACTCAGTTGAAAACCCATATGTTATTCAAATATTGAAATATTTATGCGATCTGGCTCTTTCTTCTGAAAGCCATCAATTCATGCCACGTTTGTTAGGAAAACAGTGGAAAAGGCATAACAAATCTACTGCAATAAATCATTTCCCAAGCCTTTTCCAGAAAGGGGGAACGGATGCATCAAAGACATGCAAAGTCTGCCCACACCAACTGATCCAAACACAATAGAGATTTGTGAAATTATGCTTGTCCTAGAACCAAAAGGTTTGTTTACTAGACGGCAGATATACAAAAATGAGAGATATGAAATTCCAAAAGTGACTTATATAACGCTCCACTGAAAGGGTTTCTTCTCAAAGTATTTACTTAAATGTTAATTTAAAAAACCCAATTATTTTACCATTTGTTTTTATGTAAATGATGTTCCTCCAGGATTCAGAAAGCATTTTTTTTTTTTTATTGTCAACCACTTACCAGGCAAAGAGTGCCCAACTGTGTTCTTCAGATTTTATATGTTTTGTATTCATGTAGTATGTCTCTTTGTTAGGCTTCTTTTATTTCAGTTCCAGTTGTTTCCTATCATTCATTGTGAAATGTCCTTGGGTACTTGATAGGTGCTATTGAAATACATATTTGTGATAGAAGGAACTCATAAAATTGATTTGATTCACCTTCTATTGAAGGGAACATGAAGACATGATAGCAGTTTCAGTGTTTGACACAATCGTGTTGTTCTGCTCTCTCTATTTTTGCTCATATGACAGGGGAAGGCTGTTCAGGACTATAAATCACACACATACCTATTCACAATAATGATGGACTCAATCATGACCACCCAGCCGAAAATAAGACGTAATCTATTCATCAGTGACAGACGGAGAGGAGGATGAAAAAAATAGACCATGAAACCAAGATTAAAGGAGAAACACATGCCTTCTAGGCTGAGTTTAGTAATGCTTAGTAATTTTTTGTGACTTCTCAACATAGAAATTAGTGGCTGACGGTCATGTTTTATTTTACTGTTGTGTAGTTTTTGAAAATTTGTCATGTCACACAACCTGTCCATGTTGGCATCTGAATAGTTTGATTTGGAAAAAAGTCTGTGTCGAGTTTGATTTTGACGGCCTCTGACGTCAATGACAAAAGATTAGAGAATCGCTTTCTCCTTTTAAAAGCTGACAAGCCTGTTTATTGATTGAAATTGGTTGCAAAGGCCATTTCATGCTGACTTTTTAAACTGATTTCCTGCTAAGACTCATATTTGAGAATAATAAAACTGCACTGATTGTGATGCATTTTATGTGTGCTGTACTAACCCTCAACATCTGGTGGCGCTGCAGTGTCAGTTTTCTTCAGGTTTTCATATATAACTATCTCATTTAGCATCTGCACTGGGTGATCACTTTTTCAGCTCAGCCTTGTTTGGGAACTAAAACAGTCGAGACATTTCCATCAGGATTCATTTAAGCCCGATGTGCACTGAGCTATTGCCCATGAAACACACAAACCATAGCTCTGCTGAAGTGACACTGCGATTCGCTCAGTATTTATACTGTAGGATAACAATGTTCAGTCACAGAAGTGCACCATGGTAAGAATAGAATCATCAACAAAGCAATAAGCATTACATAATGAAGTGATGAGTGAACGCGTTCAGTCTTTCTCTGAGCTCGAGATGGGTGGTCGGCTGCGTGGACCCACAGCGGGAGGATCTTCTTACGGCGTCTCTCTGGAGAGTCTCCTGCGCTTTTCAGTTCCTTATCAGAGCATCAGATGTTTACAGTCTTATATTTCATGCAGCCATTTGGCTCTTTTTTTTGCTGCAAAGAGATCAAGAATACAGCATATAGACAGAGGGACTGAGAACAAGTCTGGATTAATGCAACAAGACAAGCACAACAATAATATACTGTAGATAAAAGAAAGAAAGGCAAAAAGAGCCAGGCTAATTTGAAAATGGTTAAATATAACATTAGTGTTATTCATAAAATCAGCATTGTTTTCATTCTCGAAACTCAAAGTTGGAATTTCTGACTTCCTTAGAAAAGTGCAATAGTCAGACTTCCAACCCTGCTTCTCTCTACAAAAAAAAATAAAAAATAAAAAAAGGATTTTTTTCATTGGCTTTTGGATTTTTTCTGAAAATAAGCTATAAACAAACCATGGTCACATGATTTCAGCATCACCACCATTAAAGGGTTAGTTCATCCAAAAATGAAAATTCTGTCATTAATTACTCACCCTCATGTCATTCCAAACCCGTCAGACTTTCATTCATCTTCAGGTTTTATTCAATTTAAGCTTCCAACAACTCTTCCAGTCTTTATTAAAAAAAAAAAAGAAAAAAAAAAAAAGAATTTGAGTTAGAATAGTTTGCAAGAGTGCGATCATAAACACAATGAGGCTGTGAAAGTGACTAGATGAGTTTACCTGTTTGGCTGATCACATTTAAAGGTGCCATCGAACGTTTTTTTTACAAGATGTAATATAAGTCTAAGGTGTCCCCTGAATGTGTCTGTGAAGTTTCAGCTCAAAATACCCCATAGATTTTTTTAATTAATTTTTTTAACTGCCTATTTTGGGGCATCATTAACTATGCACCGATTCAGGCTGCGACCCCTTTAATTGCGATGGTAATTTTAACCACATTTAACAGTACATTAGCAACATGCTAATGAAACATTTAGAAAAACATCATGATATCATGGATCATGTCAGTTATTATTGCTCCATCTGCCATTTTTCGCTATTGTTCTTGCTTGCTTACCTAGTCAGATGATTCAGCTGTGCACAGATCCAGACGTTAATACTGGCTGCCCTTGTGTAATGCCTTGAACATGAGCTGGCATGCAAATATTGGGGGCGTGCATATTAATGATCCCGACTGTTACGTAACAGTCGTGTTATGTTGAGATTCGCCTGTTCTTCGGAGGTCTTTTAAACAAATGAGATTTATATAAGAAGGAGGAAACAATGGTGTTTGAGACTCACTGTATGTCATTTCCATGTACTGAACTCTTGTTATTTAACTATGCCAAGGTAAATTCAATTTTTAATTCTAGGGCACCTTTAATGTACTCGACAACCTCAGTAGTCTCATTTAGCCACTTGTTAGCAACTGCCTTTTACTTTACAAGACAAATAAAAGCTTTTTAATCGCAATTAAGTGGGTATTACTGATGTATTTCATGTTGTAGAATAAAATGTGAAAATATCTTGAGCTTGTGTTCACCATAGACATTATTTCAGGCACTTAACCTAAAGGGTTCAAAAACCCATTGACTTTAGGATGATGGAAACAGAAGTGCTAAAATGGTAACTCGTCTCTGAGTTTTGCCCTACAAAAACACATCATCCCTGCAGCACTCTATTCTTAAACTCATATGACTATATGACATGGGATTCATTTGCAAATTGACTTAGTGATTTTATTTTCCCCATAATTTTAAATTCACAACTCTGATTGAAACATGCAACTAGTGTTTTGCAAACATTTGTGCAGAGAGCTACTAAATTTCTGGTATTGTTTGCTAAATGACTTATTTTTTTGACAATCAAATGCTTGCAACGCAAATCACAGAGTTGCCATTTTGTGCACATTTTGAGCATCAGACAATGGAATGCCTACAGTATATGGTGGAAAGTGGAGAATATCAAGCAGGAATACCCCACATCTGACAGAATGGAACGCATCATTATCGTATCAACACCACACTGCACAAAGAATTTTTAGTTCTCAATTAAAAATAAAGTATCATCCACTTGTCAGAAGAGTGGGTTTTGAAGTCACCTGTACCTCTGTGACCGTCCTCCTGTCTCTGAGAGGTATGGATTACGGATGGAGACATGCGGTTTTATTAAAGAATGGATTTTCTTGTGACGTGACAACCTGATGGGTCTCTTAATTTATGGATGAAACTTCAGTGTTCAGTCAGAAAGAGCACTATTCTGCTTTAGTTTCATAACTGAATTTTGTGACATTAACATCACAAAATGAAAAATTTCTCTTTTTAGGTATGCATTATATGAAAACAGTAAAAATTTTTGCTTGTGAAACTGACCCTCTCATCCTCTCATGAGAGAAAGGCAAATACTAAAAGACATGCTGTGTGTGTGTGTGTGTGTGCGTGTGTGTGTGTGTGTGTGTGTGTGTCTGTGTCTGTGTGTGTGTGTGTGTGTGTCTGTGTGTGTGCGCGTGCACATGTTTTTGTGACATATCAGGACACAAATGTGTATAATGTCATGGGTATGACATAGGTATTACAAGGAGAGGGTGACTTATGAGGACATTACCCCATGTCCCCATTTTTCAAAAGGCTTATAAATCATACAGAATGAGAGTTATAAAATAGAGTTTGAAAATAGAGTTTGTACAGTATAAAAACCATTACGCCTATGGAATGTCCCCACAATTCACAAAAACAAACGTGTGTGTAATAATAAAATTACGTTATATGAATGTTGAAATTATGTTAGGTTCATGACGGGTAGGTTTAGGTATAATGTAGGGAAGGGCCATTATAGTGACTTTTAAGATTTTGTTAAAGATTCTTATATATGACTTTTAAGATGTTGTCTTTAGTCGACTAAAGGACCCCACAATGTCGTAAATTCCTTATCTTACTATCTTAGTGGGGTCACCCCACAAAGTAGTATCAACAAGGATGTGTGTGTGTGTGTGTGTGTGTCTGAGATGGGATCTGGTCTGGTCTGTCACAGGAAAGGTTATACAGCCATGGTTTATTTCCCCACAGAGCCGCTGGTCACTGAGATGGTCAGCAGACTCACAACCTGCCTGATATAAAACTAAATCTGTCTGTCACCTCAAATGGCCCTTGTCTTTTTCTCAAAAGTCACCTGAGAGACTCTTTTGCACAGTTTCTTACATTTTAAGACACATTTCACTGCTGCCATCAAGACTGGAAAATGTTTTTCATAACTTCAAAAAATGTCACTGGTGAAACTACAGTAGCAATGGGAAAAGAGCCTCTTTTGTTCTTATTTTACAGTGACCTTTACCTGCTCTCAATGCATGCTTTGTTTTATTTGCTAACAACACCAATGTCCATGTAAAGATGCACAAAGTTTAATCCATAACTCGGAACTCTCCAATATTGATCATCATCATGCCGTTAATTAACATTTCACCGCATCTTCTCACAAAAACTCTGTGTCCTTAGACTTTTCTTCACACACACACGCACAGAATGCTGATAGCTATCTCTGCCCTCACTAATGCCACTTTATCCTTTAAAAGCAACAGGTGAAGGGCAGAGGCACAAACATCCCCTCCAGAGTGATGAATTAATAACCGGGGTTAACCTCTCGCCCGGAGACAATGAGAAATACAGCAGCAGGGTTTAGACATCTCCTGATAACACACAACTCTGATTGCAGCAGCCACTGACAGACAGATGAGATCCATCTCTGGACAATAACATGCTGTCAAACAAAGCTGTGCTGAACTACACGAAAGGTATGTGTGTGTGTGTGTGTGTGTGTGTGTGTGTGTGTGTGTGTGTGTGTGTGTGTGTGTGTGTGTGGGTAAATAAACACAAAGAACATAGTTTTTGTTCTCTTAGAAATAATCCAGACAGAAATGCTTTTTCAACATTATCTACAGTATGAGACATAAATGTTAAACCAGAGTAAATGATATTTGCAGCTAAAATGCATTTCATCCAGTATTTATTTATTTAACTTAATACAGTAATGATAATGTCAAGACAGATTACAGTCATTTTTTGTTTTTGTTTTTTAAATATGTGCAATCACAAATAGAAAATGTTAACCATCTTAAAATACTCTTCTTTAGGCAAAATGTTTTCATGGAAATTAAGAAAGTGTCATTCATAATTGTTCTTAAACAATTTCTTGTTCATTAAGCTTTCTTAAAGTGCCCCTATTATGCTTTTTCGGATATTACCTTTCATGTAGTGTGTAATATAGCTGTTTGTGAACGTAAAAGTTTGGCAAAATTTCAAAATGCACAACAAATGGAGTTATTCTCCCAAAAGAAAGAGCCGATTCTGAACTGCCTGAAACGAGTTGTCAGTCATTTCAGTCTTACTTCCTGCACGAACCTGTAGGTTTGTAACAAATTTGCATAATGCCAGTCTATTCTGCCCGTGAACAACATCTACTTTGACCCTTCAACAATGTAGTTGTAGTTGAGGCCTGGAAGAGTTTGGTTCTTGTTGCCGACATGTCTACTTTGCTGCACTTCCAAAGAATGAGGACTCGAATTGATATGGTAACACACCATCATTACTGTTCGTATCACTGTGTATCAAGCACTGAGGAAGATCTGAAGATGAAATTCAGATATTGTAATGAGCGTTTAGTTTCTGACACGTGCTGTAATCGGTCGACCAGTCGCCAGCCCATGTTCAAGGCATTAGACAAGGGCAGGACGTCTGGATGTGCACAGCTGAATCATCAGAATAGGTAAGCAAGCAAGGACAATAGCAAAAAATGGCAGATGGAGCGATAACAACTGACATGATATCATGATATTTTTAGTGATATTTTTAAATTGTCTTTCTAAATGTTTCGTTAGCATGTTGCTAATGTACTGTTAAATGTGGTTAAAGTTACCATCGTTTATTACTGTATTCACGGAGACAAGAGCCGTCGCTATTTTCATTTTTAAACACTTGCAGTCTGTATAATTCATAAACACAACTTCATTCTTTATAAATCAATAAACCAACAGTGTAGCGTTAGCCGTTAGCCACGGAGCATAGCCTCAAACTCATTCAGAATCAAATGTAAACATCCAAATAAATACCATACTTATGCGATTAGACATGCTGCATGACGAACACTTTGTAAAGATCCATTTTGAGGGTTATATTAGCTGTGTGAACTTTGTTTATGCAGTGATAGAGTCGAGAGCTCTGGGGGGGCGGGGAGCGCGAGCAATTAAAGGGGCCGCAGCCCTGAATCGGCGCATTTCTAATTATGCCTCAAAATAGGCAGTTAAAAAAAGTATTTAAAAAATAAAAATCTATGGGGTATTTTGAGCTGAAATTTCACAGACAAATTCAGGGGACACCTTAGACTTATATTACATCTTGTAAAAAAACGTTCGATGGCACCTTTAAAATAACATAATAGGGGTGTTTTAAATAGGAGATTGTGTGTGTTTTGTTTCAATCTATTGAGAAATGTCAAAACAGAAGTAAATGTGAATGTCAGACACACTGGCCAGAAGTCACTGTTCATTCAGTTATTCTGATGAAAATTAAATATCAAAGGTGCAATAAGAGATTCTCTGTAGAAACATTTTTTTGTTATACTGGTTGAAAGTCTCCTCATATCCTGATAGCGAACACAATGTTAAAACTGTCTAAATGTAAAATATTTATTGTCTGTGGAAGACGTAGGACCATAAAATGTTCATCCAATCTTTATATTCAATCCAAATGAAATAATACGGTGTCCTACTGTACCTGCCTGTCAACGTATGTTTTTGCATACCCTCACGCACCCTGTTTGAGCAGACATCATACGTCATCAGCATGTTTCATGCTATGCAGAGTTTATGTAGACAGACGTCAGTCACAGAGCACTGCAAACAAACAGCAGCCATCTTTTACAGTTCCTACCGAATCAAAACAACAAGCTTATGCTGCGTTCACGCCATAACTACTGTAATTAAAGTCCCCCTGTAGTCAAGAATTTTATCCTTTAAAACTCATCTTTAATCACCAAAATTACATTTTTTTTTTCCTGTGAAAAAAATTCTTAATGCCTTAGAATAGCTTGAATGTAACTCTACACCCTTGCCTCATTTAATATACAAGTATCTATGAATATGATAATTAGCCCCGCCTCCACTCACTCAACTTACTGAGGTAAACGCTGCACAATGGTATCGCTTTTTACAACGTCAGACACATAACGGTAATTAATATGATAAGCCTTTTGCTTGACTACGTTATCAAACAGCTAATAGTTACACAAACCAGGAGTCAGACAGCTGCCTTCTAACAATCAGTATCCTTACAAACGCTTTGAACACCTTAACGTCAGTGGAGAAAGGCAAATAGTTCATAACAACATCATTATATGCATCATACACCCGCCATATTGCTAAATCTACCTGATTTTTCATATCAACAGAAAAAATATACTGGGATAACCTTCTTTTGAGACTCTTGCACGGTCAGTTAATGATATGCTAAAGCCCACCGGCACAATGACTTGATTGGTTACAAGGTAGTTTGTGACTGCGGGTTTGAGACTGTCTTTGGTTTACTGCAGTTTTAAATAGAAAATACTCGGCAATGGTGCTGACATGAATTTGCACATGGTTTGTCTTAAAGGCAGGGTAGGCAAAAAATTTTGTTCCAAATTTGTTTAAACTTTCTATATATATCAATGCATAATTAAAATGTAAGTACTCTGATAAAAAGAGTATAAAAATCGAGTGACTCTAGACCGTTTAATCTGTATTAAACACAGCTCATTATTTCCATCCGGGACGAAACATAGGATTGGCTTAGGCGACTGTCACTCTCTCGCAACCATGGCAACCACCCTTTTGCCACACATGACCTGCCCACTTGCGCGCGCACGTTTGATTTGGGGAATTCAAGAGGCATGGATCCTAGGAATACCAAAACAATGGCAGAGAAACAGCAAGCAAAATTCACAGTACCGGCCTATGCAGTTAGTGAAGGCAAACCAGGCAAAAAAGGAAGACAGTAACAGTACAAGAAAAGGCAATGAACAAAAAGTCTTTGGATAAACAAAGAAATAAAACGCGAGTTAATATCGGCGTGGCTTTCCAGCGATGGCGAGAACTGAGGGAACTCAAGGGGCTGAAAAGTGACTCCTTGATGGCTTTATTTCTGCTGGACAGGTAAATCTTTCTTTTTGTATTTTGATCATACATATTTTTTTGTTTATTTTTTCATGAAGCATGTGTCATTAGCACACGTAGCTGCGTAATATAGCTAACATAACATTACTTAGCGAGCCGTAGTAGAGACGATAAATAATCTATAGGCCTAGCTCAAGATGATAGCTATAGTGTTGAATTGTGCATAATTTTGCTTTAGATAACTAAATACATGTTTAACAGACAGTAGGCCTAACGTTACTCCGCATCTAGGAACTTTTCTTAGAACTATATTTACCCTCTGTCTAACTCTTTTACCATGTTCACCTGTAAGTTTACCTGCACGTTTTTTTTCGCCTTTGTTTTGTTTTTATATTCTCTACCTATGTTTACTGATGTCTTTATCTTGTATCTGTGTGTGTGTCGTACACACTTTGTTGTATGTGTGTGTTATTATTTTGTGTCTGCAATGCAGTTGTGAGTTGATATTTGAGTGTATGTTACTCTGTTTATCTGTAGAACAACGTATATGTTATGAATCTTAGACGAAATTCATCTTCATCACAGTGTAAATGATGGTAATGGAAAAACGTGTATCATGCAACCTGTTTTTAGCTTTGCCTTATAGATAACTAGCTCGTTAGCGAATCAAAAATATATATATTTTAAACTTTACCAATATCAATATGCTAGCTTGATAGTGAGTACTAAAATCTTGTTTGTTTATCTTCATAATTATAAAGTTATTTTTATTACATGTGATTCTGACATGATGTCACTACATGCACTGTGCTCCTTCCTCTCTGCTCGTCTCAGGTAAATAATGCGTCTTCCAGCTCAGTGGTCGGAGTCGCGCGTTCATGCGTTTTGGGGGCGTGGCTTTGGAAGGAGCCCAGAAGGGAGGGGGTGGAGTGAATGGAAATAATGAGCTGTCTTTAAAACAGTCGTGAGAGGTCTACAGACACTCGATTTTTATACTTTCTTTTTCAGAGTACTTACATTTTAATTATGTATTGATATATAAATAAAGTTTAAACAAATTTTGAAAAAAAGTTTTTTATACATTTTTTTACCTACTCTGCCTTTAAGGCATGTTAAAACACCAGATAGACATATAAACAACATTAAACACTTCACCACAGGAGGTCTTTAAGAGATGGCAACCCGTGACATTCTAACCGGAGCTGTTCATGTCCTCAGACTCGGAATGATGCATTTCCATGTCAACAGTATCAACACCGAAATGAATCTGTTTTTATGTTCATTATTATTGTAATGTTATGTGCTTTGAGACATGAGGTAGTTTACTGCCATCTCTTGTGATACTTTGCTGAGAGCAGTTGTGTTTGTGTGCCTTGTGTGGCTTTGGACTGAAATTTGCAGGGAGGATGGGATGGTATGCTTTCGATGCTAGCAGGCTAACATTAGCATTTCCCAGATCTCCTACTGCACCTTTAATGGATGAATACATAAATAAATGATAGGATGTTATCAGAAGATTGTTTTCAGTAGTATGTTTCTAACACCACATCTGCAAAAGTGTATGCAAAAACGAACAATTGAATAAAATGTTTGCTAAGACAAGCATTGCTTACACTATGGATTTAAAGGGTTAGTTCACCCAAAAATGAAAATTCTGTCATTTAGGCTATTACTCACCCTCAAAATAACAAAAACAAAATAACAACTTATTTAGTGATGGCCGATTTCAAAACACTGCTTCAGGAAGCTTCGGAGCATAATGAATCAGTGTATCGAATCATGATTCGGATCACGTGTCAAACCACCAAACTGCTGAAATCAAGTGACTTTGGCGCTCCGAACCACTGATTCGACACGTTGATTCATAACGCTCCGAAGCTTCATGAAGCAGTGTTTTGAAATTGGCCATCAGTCGTTATTTTTTTTAATTTTTTTTTATTTTTTGCCGCACCAAAAATATTCTCGTCACTTTATAATATTAATATTGAACCACTGTACTCACATAAACTGATTTAAATATGTTTTTAGTACGGGTCTTATGGGTGTGGAAAATTTTAATTTTTGGGTGAACTAACCCTTTAAGGCCCGCTCACACCACTATATAATGATAAAAATCGTTCTTAATATTATAGAATAGCAGGTCACACCACAGCTATAACAATAACAGCACAGATAAACGATATCGTTGGAATCATTTTCAGAACGATTTTATCCAGCAGATGAACGATAAAAACACTGACAGCCAATCAGTAGCCTATCCATCCTGCTGTAACAAGCTCGAGCATTTAAAGTGACAGACAAGCATGCGCTTAAAGTAAACAGAACGATATCGTCCGCTGCGCTAACCGTCAAACGGCAAACCGTCCGCCGCTAATATAGTTATCGTTCTTGGTGTGAACGGGCCTTTAAACTTAAAACAGCATAGCAACTCCTTGGCAACCACAACATCCCAGCTCCATAGACAACACCACTCACACTTTCCTCAGAAAATCTAGTGTATCTGAACACACCCTCCTGTCATCTCCTCAGGCCACACAAAAGCACGCTTCCTTCGTGCAGAATAACCTGTGTTTTGACAGGCAGGATTGTCTTCTCACCTCTAAATCGGAGCGCTCTCGTGCTCGCTGCTCTTTAGTCTTCACACAAGAGCCTGTTGTTTTCAGACCGTGTGGCAGAATGCAGCTGAAAGGAGAATGCCTGCGGGGGAGAGAGAGGAGTGGAGAATGCAGTGAGTTTAGGCAACGAAAGAAAAAGAGAAAAAAAAAAAAAAAACTCCAGCTGTCTCTGGATGTCATATTAACGCATATCAGAGACACACAACTCTCCAAAGCTATTTTAAAACATCCTTTAGAAAAAAGTTTCAGAAAAGGAGCATGTCACAGTGCAGTATTTGAGTGACGTTTTGATGCAATGACATTATCGGTTTACCTCATGCGTTAATCTGACACACATAAAAATACAGAATTGACAATTCTGTGAATTTTGTGCTGAGGCCGGTGTCGTGACAAATCGGGTCCTCCCTCGAAATCGAATCTCCTCAAACTTTCAGTTAATGATTATCCTAAGTATATATGAATGAAATTAATTTAAAATACCCATATCGCTTACTATATAATGAGTAGAAAGAAAGAAAACAAATTGTGTATAATAAAACCAACTGAACGTAATTTCTTAACTGTTAATAGGTTATTATAATTATTATTTATTAATTAAGTGAATTATTGAACATCATTAATTTGCATCATTTATAACTGAAATACTTTGAAATACATTTAACACTTATTTTTACTTTAAAAATACACTTATTCAGCTTAACACAGAATTACATTAAATATGATTGCAAATACATAGTGTGTGCAGTGCAAATGTGTGTATAAACTAAACTAACAGGCTAATCGGATTTTTTTTTTTTTTTTTTTTTTTTTAAATTAACTGTTTGCAAGTAAAAACAATTAATATTCAATCCATTAAAGGATTAGTCCACTTTTAAATACACTTTTCCTGATCAATTTACTCAATTTACTCACCTTCATTTGTTTTCGACTGACGAAAGAAAGACATGAACATCTTGGATGACATGGGGGTGAGTAAATTTATCAGGAAAAGTGTATTTAAAAGTGGACTAATCCTTTAACATATACTGACAGTTGAAATTAACAATGATTAGAACAATTGCTAATCAGGTATCTGTAGTATGACATGCATACGCTAACTAATATGACATAAATTGTCATTATAACGTAGTTGAAGCAGTAGTTGTCCTCCTAATGGAGACCCAATTTGTCACTACACCAGTCAAGGTTTAGCCAAAGCTACTGGAAGGCAAGCTGCAACCTTTAGCCAAAAAAGCGTAACGGCTAATGCTAACTCTCCGCCTCCGCTCCGGTTGTGGCGGTACGCAGGAAAGGAGTTTTGAACGGCGGGTACTGATGTCACTGCCATTACACAATAGGATGAGAGGTGCCGCCCGTGATTAAGTTAACCGTTACGCTTTCTCCAATGGTAAGAGATACAGACCCTCTCATCTCCCTATAATATACATTCTCTGGTTTAGCTGGTTAGCATGGGTCAGTTAGTAGGTGGTGCATTATTATGATTATTATTATCTGATTATTTTATTTATTTAAAAGAATGAAATGGACAGAGTGAATGGTCACATGGCTTATGACTCAAAACATGTTTCAAAACTTTTGTTTTAGTTCTTAATACTACTTGTTTACTGTTGTTGCTACATTTACTGTTGTTTTACGTTTTGCTTTGGTATTAGAAAAGCACAGTTTTTGTCAAACCAATAAAATTGAAACAAACGAAAATTGAGAGTGAGACACTCAGCTGCAGTAACATGATGATGAATAGGTAAGGCAAGAGTTATTTTAAAAAAAATATATGATCACATAAACCACCAGAAAAACCATGATTCTGCAGTTCCATCACATCTTTCCATTACAGCTTTTAGATGTGCATTTTTCCTCATAAGAGGTAATATGAAGAGGATTACATAAAGATCACTGCACCAAACCATCATCCACTCCCACTCACCAGAGAGCTGCACATTCTGGTGTTCATTTAGCTGTGAGATGGGCCGGGATCACATCAGTGCTGTGTCTGCTGGCTGAATGTGCTGACTTCTGCTTCTCTACACAGCTTTTTAAAGTAAAAATATATCTGTCTTTATCCTTTCAGCAGGAGAATGCACCCTGTGCATGTGGCAAACCACAAGAAAAAAATGTGAAAGGGTTTATTTTTTCGTAATGTTCAATTTGCTGTCCTCTGCTGTTGTTGAGGAACCTTATGACATCACTGCAACAAGTGTAGAAAATTTGGGGGACTACTACTAAAACACATTTTAATAAAAACCAAGTGTACTCATGAGTGAAGGTCTTTTCTTGAACAATTGGAATTTCCATGGCATTTTCACAGCTCATCTAAAATTTATGGGCTAAAAGCTCAGAAATACCCTGCTTGGATGAAACTCTTAAAAGAAGCAAGTATTTTCACAAGAAAAAGAAGCATTTTATTATTAAACTCTGAGGCTGAGATGAGTGTGCATACTGTAGTCAGTGGAACAGAATACTACATCACCCTAGAGGCTCTGTCTCACAGGAGAAACAAAATCCTAAAACTCTCTCAAAGAAACCAGCCTCATCAGCACAGACCTATTAAAACACAAATCACATCCTCGCCTTTTTCTTCCTCTGCTTGTATAATCCAGCTCAGTATTTCTCAGGGAAAACAAAATGTTATGGGAATGAAGAATCTTTGAGGTTGCTGTTTTACTTTCCCAAGGAAAAAAAAGATTAAGGGAGTGAAACAACGAGATGTTCACTACAGCAGATGATTTGCCCTCTGTGTTCACTGCATCAGATCTATCTACAGTGTCCTTCACAAATATTGGCACCCTTAGTAAATATGAGCAAAGGTGGCTGTGAAAATAAATCTGCATTCTTTATACTTTTGATCTTTCATTTAAAAAATCCACAAAATTCTAACCTTTCATTTAAGTAAAACAATTGAAAATGGGGGAAAAAGCTCTTTATGAAATAAATGTTTTTCTCCAGTTCACGTTGGCCACAATTTTTGGTACCCAATTATTGCAACATCCCTTTCCCAAGGTAACAGCTCTGAGTTTTCTCCTATAATGCCTGATGAGTTTGGAGAACACCTGACAAGAGATCAGAGACCATTCCTTCAGGCAGAATCTCTACAGATCCTTCAGATTCCCAGCTCCATGTTGGTGCTTCTTCTCTTCAGTTCACACCACTCATTTTCTTTAGGGTTCAGGTCAGGGAACTGGGATGGCCATGGCATAAGCTTCATTTTGTGCTCAGTGACACATTTTTGTGTTGATTTTGATGTTTGTTTTGGATCATTGTCCTGATGGAAGATCCAACCATGGTGCATTATTGGATTTCTAGCAGAAGCGGTCAGGTTTTGATTTTTATCTGTTAGTATGTGATAGAATCCATGATGCCATGTATCTGAACAAGATGTCCAGGACCTCCAGCAAAACAAATAGGCCCACAACATTAAAGATCCAGCAGTATATTTAACCGTGGACATGGGGTACTTTTTTATCAATGTGTGCACCAAACCCATCTGGTGGGTTTGCTGCCAAAAAGCTCTTTTATTTTCATCTGACCATAGAACCAGGTCCCTTTTGAAGTTCAGTCGGACAACTGAATATGCTTGAGATTGTTTTTGGATGAACGAGGAGGATTTTTCTTGAAACCCTCCCAAACAACTTGTGGGGATGTAGGTGCTGTTTGATATTTTTTTTAGGCTTTCTGACCCCAAGACTCAACTAATCTCTGCAATTCTCCAGCTGTGATCCTTGGACAGTCTTTGGTCACTCAAACTTTTCTCCTTACCATGCATTAGGGCGATTTAGAGACAAGTCCTCTTCCAGGCAGATTTGTAACATATTTAGTTTATTGGAACTTCTTAATTATTGCCCTGATGGTGGAAATGGGAATTTTCAATGCATTAGTTTTTTTCTTATAGACTTTTTCTATTTTCTGAAGTGCTTGTGAAGCTCAAAGTTTTGCTGCACATCAGAACTGTATTCTTTGGTTTTACTCTTTGTGATGAATGATTAGGGGAATTTGGCCTTTGTGTTTACACATATTTGTACTTCTGTGGAACAGGAAGTCATGGCTGGACAATTTCATGCTCCTAGTCACCCTGGTGTGCTAAAAAATAGAATTTTATTTTATTAGAATTTTGTGAATGAAAGATTAAAAGGATAAACAATGCAGATTTATTTTCACAGCTGCCTTTGCTCATATTTATTAAGGGTGCCAATATTTGTGGAGGGCACTGCATCTATCTATCTATCTATCTATCTATCTATCTATCTATCTATCTATCTATCTATCTATCTATCTATCTATCTATCTATCTATCTATCTATCTATCTATCTATCTATCTATCTATCTATATCGTCTGTCTTTCTGTCTTAAAACTAACATTTCATGAAATATTTATCATATTGCATGCACATAGATTAGATGATAGACTTCCCAGGGGTTTAGAAGTTACAAGTTTAGTTTAGAAGTTAGCACACAGTTACAATGAGAGCTTTTGAGAAAAACAAAAAACAAAACAAAAAAAAAACTAATTGCTGGATTTGATTTTGCAAATGGATCTGCAAATGGCCAGGCTTTTGTCTTAAACGTGTGCCCACAAATTCCCAAAGCACCATCTGCTTTTGTTTTCAGAGTTACATCTCTGAAATATTCAGCACTTATTAGTCAACACCTTTCACACAGAGCATTGATCTCAGAAAACTGCCATAGAATTGCTAGAGTGCCTTCTGTGTGAACGCAAACACATCCCAGGATTGATCACGGGATGGAGACCTAGTAACATTGCTGGGATCAGTCCCGTAATGTGCCCTGTGTGAACAAATGGCAGGACCAATGCCGTAAAGGGTGTGTTGCTGAAGCTGAGATCATTCGCCAGCTTAGTGGAACGGTTCGCGATGTGGTAGTTAAAAAAAAAAAAACGTGGTTCCTCGAGAGAGAAATCGCAGATCATAAGCAAACTTAAAGGGTTAGTTCACCCAAAAATGAAAATTCTGTTATTAATTAGTCACCCTCATGTTGTTCCACACCCGTAAGACCTTCGTTCATCTTCAGAACACAAATTAAGAGATTTTTTCATAAAATCCGATGGCTCAGTGAGGCCTGCATTGCCAGCAAGACAATTAACACTTTAATGCACAGAAAGCTTAATATTATGAAGCGATGAGAATACTATAACGACTTTTTCATGAAGCAGTGTTTTGAAATCGCTGAACCCATCACTGAACTGTTTTATATACGTCTTTAGTACCTTTCTGGGCATTGAAAGTGTTAATTGTCTTGCTGGCAATGCAGGCCTCACTGAGACAACGGATTATAGGAAAAATATCTTAATTTGTGTTCTGAAGATGAACGAAGGTCGTACGGGTGTGGAAAGACATCAGGGTTTGTATTTAATGACAGAATTTTCATTCTTGGGTGAACTAACCCTTTAATGACAGAAATTTCAATTTTGGGTAAACTAACCCTTTAAGACGACGCAGAGACATTACACATCACATCCTGATGTCACATGTCTTTACGGGATCTTTACGGGATGTGCATGAACGCATACACAGATTCCAGAAAATCACTGACAGTGTGAATGATCCAAAATACACATTATCAGTGTCCAAAATTTCTGTGTGAAAAGAGTACATTCCACTAATCTCTTCAGTCTTCTGTTGGGCTAAAAAAAACATATTGTGATAGTTAGAAATTAATGAACAAGAAATGTTTTTTGTTATTTAAATTTGTGTTTTGGGGTGATTTTGGGATGTACTGTATATGACATGTGTTATCAACATGTTTGATTATAAACATGTTTAATGTTTGATTTTCATCCCCCTCATGTGGCACCCTTACACATATGTTATGCATATTCTAGTCCTCGTTTTTTCACTCCTAGTCTTGCGGCCTTAAGCCCACATATCTCCAGCATTTAAAATAATGCAAATTATGTAATGAGAGCACATCACAGCCTGAGGACGTTCCACAAGAGACCATCATCTACGCTCCCCAGAGGATCTCCTTACATTTGAACAACCTTCCTCCTGTTTTTGCCCTCAGCCACAGATAATTATTCCTGCAGTTTCACAGTTTTCATGGGCTCTTAAAAAGTTTGGCTACTTCAGAGCAAAGATGGTGAGCACAGAAGACACTAACAGAGCTTTAAGCTGACTATGAACACTCTAATTTAGTCTTTGCAATGAGCTGGAAAAAACAATTTGCACAAGTACTTCAGTCACTTAGGACTGACCACACGGGTACATCTGAGTAGCTCTGAAATCAAACTAAAGGCATACCATTAATGAACTTGTAACCATGCGTGATGATTTATTTCTTAACTTGTTCATGGGTGTTTGTGCAGCATGTTCATGAGCAGGGTTTTCATTTGCGCAAATAACAGTATAAATCTCTGGGAGAAAAGATGCTCATTAGGTGATTGTGGTAATGGGCCATGTTCCCGTGTCTCTTTTCTGGTGATGGAGGAACTGGAGGGAACCGGTACATAATTGGCTGTGTCGCTTCGTTAGCCATTTTTTAATTAGCATAAACAAGTCTTATTCATCAAATGTTCAGGCTCATTAGTGACCCATCTCTGCTAATTGTTCAATGGCAGAGTGGAAGAACTGCATGTGTGTTAGAGAGAGGAATAGAAATGGCTCCTATGGGACGACACTGCTGTTTTCCTATTTGATTATGATATATGTCATATTGTCCACCCTTTCCCCTCATTTCCCTGCTGGATGGGACCTCTGGCCTTCTTACTGTACCCAGGCCAACTAAATGGCTTGTATGTTTATCATAAGACAAGAATAAAGAATAGAGAAGAGGGGAAAATAGAGTTTTTGACATTTTTCTAAACAGTAATTAGATTAAATGGACAGCAAATGGAAAAATGATGACTGTTTTCAAACTGGTTTCCTGAATGCTCCCGGTCACTGGTTAAGGAAACAGTCCTGCTCCAGACTTAGATGTTTAACACCCCTGAGGGTAAATACAAATGATTGATTGTTGTCTTTGCATACTAAGCTTGGATATGAAAAAAAAAAATAAAAATTAATGTACAAAATTACTTTTATTTTATTGATTGGGAGTTATTTGGGTCATGAAAAGTGGTCTCTCTAACACATGGTTGGAAAGGAGAGGCCTAAAAAATAAGAGGGCTTAGTGACGCCAGCCAAAAATAAGTTTGGATCAAGTTCATTACAATGTAAAATTCAATGTGAGCATTGGTTGGGATTTTTCAGTGACTCATTCTGCGGGTTACATACATACACCAGTAGGTGGCGACAAGTGACTGTTTTATATGAGAGAGTCAATCGCTGCCTCCCAATTCAGTGTTGCCAAGTGTGCCTTTTATTTTTCTTTTTTCTGTGGAATTGGGCTACATTAACACTGTTATCGCGGGTGGTTTTTCATGTCCGCGGGTTGAAGCGACCCCAAATAACATGATATTTAGTCCCTGGAATGCGAATTTTACCAGGGGAACCCTGCCAAAAAAACTTGGATTTTACCAGGGGACCCCCCTGAAATGCGACTATAGGCTAGTTTTGGGCTAGTTTTTTAATAGCAGGGTTTTGTTGTGAAAACCTGGTAACCCTGATCTCTATCCTTCAAAGGCTGCATTTAAAGGATGATTGCGTCACCGTGGCGTGACGAAGGCTGTCCCAATTCAAAGGCTCCCTCAAATGCGGCCTCCAAATACGTCCTTCGTTTCCCATGCAGTGAAGGATACAACAGATCCTTCATGACCTGCCTACCCCAGAATTCATTGCCCGTCAGTGACGACAGAATTGTTTTGAGAAATTGCAGAATTACACTTTTAAACTTAAGTACTAATAGTTAATGATACAAATGTAAAAATATTAAAAAAAAAAAACAACAACTTTAAAGCAGTTTAAATGTTGACTTCTATCTTACTAAAATGCGATTATACAGTATATAGTTTATACTCCTTATTACAAATATGGATCATGGTGAGCATATTTAAACAGTTTATGAGCCCTGTTTTTTCAGACAGTTTAATAACTTTCAAAAAAAAAAAAAATTGGCATGCAAGTGCATATAATGTAAACAACACAAACGATTTTGTTCCCTTTTTATCTATGATGTCGCAGCTAGCATGCTCGTGACTCTTCAGCTCCGCCCACAGCACTGATGGCAGACACGCCTCCAGGAGCTCTGCTTTTTTCAGAAAGACTCGGATTAACGTATATATCTTTTATAAATATGACAAAACTAAAGACTTTTCGGAAATATGAAGGATGCGTTGTTACTCTATATGTACTCAAGATTAACATGAGATTGGCAGAAACTGTGCTTGAAGCTTCGAAGCTTTACGAATCTTTTGTTTCAAATCAGTGGTTTGGAGTGTGTTTCAAACCAAAGTCACTTGATTTCAGTAAACAAGGCTTTATTACGTCGCAAGTGTTTAGAAATTTCAATGGTTCACGACTGGGGGGCATGATTTTGGAAGTTTGATACACGCTCCGAACCATTGATTCAAAACAAACGATTCGTAAAGCTTCGAAGCTTGATGAAGCAGTGTTTTGAATTCGCCCACCACTAGATATTGTTGAATAAAGTAATTAGATTAAATGGACAGCAAATGTCCAGTCCAGTCCAGTAGCTACTGCCACTCATCAACAGGAAAAATAACACAATTCATTCAGGAATGAAACAAGTAAGCCTCATGCATTCATGAATCTTTGGATCAGCAGATTCATTCAGTATTGTATGTTACTCTAAGACCTTCATTTAGAACTATTTTCGTTCAGCAGAGCAGAAATACTCAAGGTAACTGTTTCACAGTTGTTTTATTATGAACCTCTGAGCAATAATAAAAGTTCCCTTTTGAGAAAATGTCCCTTGGAGAAAACTGATAGTTGCAGAACACTGTTACCATGGCTCACCCATTAGTTATTTATAGAGACATCTTTGTTGATTGGAATCTGCTCATACAGGCTACTGTGTTATATAGTCAGATCCAGTATCTGACATTTAAACTGCAGTTTGAGCTCCAATCATCTCTGTGACTCCATCAAATGAGCCACAGTCACAGAATTGGCAAAAAAATTATAGGGAAAGATACACAAATGCGCATGAGCGTGTGCGTTTGTGTTATTGTCTCTGCCGACGTGAGCTGAATTTAAATACCGGACCCCCGCTCTCTCGGTAAACAGCACTCCCTGTCATGTATATTCAACACTGAATCTAATTAGCATTCACTGTGCAGAGCAGTAGATTACATTCAGAAATCAGAAAGAGACCAGAGGTCTCTGACCCAGACTTTCATTCCTCAGCCCCGCCCATACATTAGCATAAGACACAGATTTTAGTGCTGATAGGGAGCACGTGCAAACGAGATTTATGGTGTTGTGGTCAGGCTGTAATCAGAGACCTGAGAGCAAACGCTGTCGCGCAGGATAAAATTTATACAGCAAATGAAATGCTATTACTTGCCCTGTTATGGGGTTGGTCGGGGGCTTTCTTCCCTGTTCTTCCCCGAGTCCCAAATTGGGATTAATTGTCAGAGTGAAAGATGGCTGTGTGTTGTTTTGTTGCTGTGAATCTCCATAATGAATAAAAATGGCTATGCACCATTAGCAGATTGATCTCTCTTTTTATTTAAATCATTAAAATGGGTTGGGGAGAGATTCATTTATGAAGTTAATGTGTTTTTCTGTCACATGGCTTCATTTTTTCTCTGCCTGTTATTGCACTTGGTAATAAAGAGAATTTTTGGCTGCGAGCACATCAAGACCCTAAGTGCGACTGTTGGCTTTATAATAGTGCTATAAAACACATCTCAGGATGTAATGGTAGTGTTTGTATTGTTTTGCAATGTGCTAAGGATCACTTCCTTCAGAAATAGACACCCACAATTACATTAAAACATCAGAGATGAACAAACAGATGCCAATAGTGGTCTTTATTCCAGCAATGAATATACACCGATCAGGCGTAACATTATGACCACCTTCCTAATATTGTGTTGGTCCCGTTTTTGCTGCCAAAACAGCCCTGACCCATAGAGGCATGGACTCCACTAGACCCCTGAAGGTGTGTCGTGGTATCTGGCACCAAGATGTTAAAGGATTAGTCCACTTTCAAATAAATTTTTCCTGATAATTTACTCACCCCCATGTCATCAAAGATGTTTATATCTTTCTTTCGTCACTCGAAAAGAAATTAAGGTTTTTGATGAGGTTTTTGACAAGGTTTTTGATTCAACTTATGGAACGATTGCGGCGCCAGTTTCATTTTTTTCCGTAAATAGAATAGAATTGGAATTGGAGATGCTCTGACCCAGTCGTCTAGCCATCACAATTTGGCCCTTGTCAAACTTACTCAAGTCCTTATGCTTGCCCATTTTTCCTACTACTAACACATCAACTTTGAGGACAAAATGTTATATATATATATATATATATATATATATATATATATATATATATATATATATATATATAAGCCTATCATAAGAAACAGCAACATTGTACAGTCCAAAAGCGTTACAGAAGTTATATTTTATTTATAGAATCTTTCTACCTATGTAATTCTTTATGCACAGACAGATACACACATTTTTCCATCTATCTGCTAATTATCCTAAAGCACTCAAAAATGAAAATTCTGTCATTAATAAAAGCCTAAATTAAATATGTTCAGCATATAAAGCGATTGTGTCTCTTCAGAAAATTTGGACTAAACTGCTCAATTCATATGGATTAGTCTTAAGAATTCTTTATGAACTTTTTGAAGAATCAAAGTGGTAGTAATGTAGCTGTCTATGGAGGGACAGAAAGCTCTTAGATTTCATCAAAAAGCTTAATTTGTGTTTCAAAGATGAACAAAGGTCTTACGGATTTGGAACAACATGAGGGTGAGTAATTAATGACAGAATTTTAATTTTTGGGTGAACTAACCTTTTAAACACAACCTTATGTTATAGGTGCCCTAGAATTAAAAATTGAATTTATCTTGGCATAGTTAAATAACAAGAGTTCAGTACATGGAAATGACATACAGTGAGTCTCAAACACCATTGTTTCCTCCTTCTTATATAAATCTCATTTGTTTAAAAGACCTCCGAAGAACAAGCGAATCTCAACATAACACCGACTGTTACGTAACAGTTGGGATCATTAATATGTATGACCCCAATATTTGCATATACCAGCCCATGTTCAAGCCATTAGACAAGGGCAAAACGTCTGGATGTGCACAGCTGAATCATCAGACTAGGTAAGCAAGCAAGAACAATAGTGAAAAATGGCAGATGGAGAAATAATAACTGACATGATCCATGATATCATGATATTTTTAGTGATATTTGTAAATTGTCTTTTCTAAATGTTTCATTGGCATGTTGCTAATATACTGTTAAATGTGGTTAAAGTTACCATTGTTTATTACTGTATTCACGGAGACAAGACTGTCTGTATAATTCATAAACACAACTTTATAAATCTCTCCAACAGTGTGTAATGTTAGCTTTAGCCAAGGAGCACAATCAAACTCGTTCAGAATCAAATATAAACATCCAAATAAATACTATACTTACGCGATTAGACATGCCGCATGATGAACACTTTGTAAAGATCCATTTTGAGGGTTATATTAGCTGTGTGAACTTTGTTTATGTTGGTTAAGGCAAGCACGAGCTCCGGGGGTGGGGAGCACGAGATTTAAAGAGGCCGCGCAAGGAATCGGTGCATATAATTATGGTTCAAAATAGGCAGTTAAAAAAATTAATAAAAAAATCTATGGGGTGTTTTGAGCTGAAACTTCACAGACACATTCAGGGGACACCTTAGACTTATATTACATCTTTTAAAAAGACGTTCTACGGCACATTTAAATCATTTTAGGTCCATAAATGCCTGATCTTGTCTGTCTCTTAAACTCTAATCTCAGAGGAATTCAACAGTAAAATGCTTGCATATCAAAAGTTAGTTTCCTTGGATCTCAGGACAGAACTGTTATTAAATATCTTTGTGTCTGACCATGACATATGTCAAGAAAACAATATCTCCCTTGTCGTTTCCATCCAATCAAAAGTGAAAGTTGTCAGATCAGGCACCAGGTGGTGTCTTCCTTCTCATAGCCACAGAAAGCCTTCAGCCATTGAGCGCTGAGGTCTCAAAGGAGTGAATAGTGAGAGTTTCTGTGAGTGATGGATTGAGCGAGCGTGTGTATGTGTGTGTGGTCGAAGCGGCAGATCTTGTGCGCTCCCCCTTTTTTGTTTTAATTGTGCCATGGTAGCAGTCACCCTTCTGCCTCTCTAACCCTTCCTCTCGTCTCCCCGTCACTCATGGTGTGTAATTAGAGAGAGATCTTCCACAGCACCTCAACACAAAGCTTGACTGACAGCAGGCCTCTTGAGCTGTGTCTATGTTACACTTTCAATAAATATAGTGTAAGGTCTGTGCACTGTGCCAGTGGAGACCATTAGCGCTTGGAAAAGCACATGTTCCAACATCGGAAAGTTTTCTTGATCGATCTCTAAATCTAACATGGGAATGTGCAACTGTTTTCAAGGGTGGTGATTTCACATGATTTTATACAACATAAACGTTTGATTTTTAGAAAAAAATGGAAGCATAAAGGTTGAACCCTAAACCTAAATGTCAGTCTGCCATAAGCAGATTGTTTGAAAATACAAGAAATAAGCTTGCCACCAATTCACCAAAATGTAAAATGGTTATGAAAGGGTTATGCTGCAGTATATGTTGGAATTACTGCAATTAAGATTTTTGATTTGCAAAAAAAACATGTCTTTCGAAGAAACTGTAAACTGAAACTATGAAAGCACCATATTCTCTCACTATTGTGACAATATTTGATATTTTCATTTTTTAAAGCTCAACAGCATCCATTCCCATTCAATTCCATTGTATGGAAAAGAGCATAAATTCTGGTTGTGTTCTGGCGAAAGAAAGTCATCGATTTAGAATAACATGAGGGTGAAGTGATATATTTTTTTTTTTTTTTTTTTTTTGTGAACTATTCTTTTAACCTTTTTCTAATAGAGAAAGAATCCAGAGCAGAAACAGAAAGCAGAGAGTGATTGAGTGTCAGAGACAGAGAAACTGTGAGAGGAATGCAAGAACAGTAAGGACAATCATGTTCCTACTCACGGATACAGAAGGATTGTGGTGTGTAGGATCGGATGCACAAGTGGGCGTCTCTAGCTAGGTGGGAGATTTTGAGATCAGTCTGCAGTCAGGGATCAAACAGCTCTGAAGTGCTTCTTACTGCCTGTAATTTTAAGTAAATGTTGAAATCTTACAGTTTTAAAATATTTTATCATTTTAATATTTAATAGATGTTGTGCTTTGCAATTCACTGCGTTCCAATTCAAGCCAAGCATCATTACTGCAGTTTGTCATTTTTTGGGGATTATTATAGTTTGGCATGGATGTGGTTCGCTAGTAACTCCCTAGCAACACAAAGGACACCCTAGCAACCGGATAGACACACACCA
This sequence comes from Megalobrama amblycephala, assembly GCF_018812025.1. Lineage (NCBI taxonomy): Eukaryota > Metazoa > Chordata > Actinopteri > Cypriniformes > Xenocyprididae > Megalobrama > Megalobrama amblycephala. The sequence goes on along the minus strand of NC_063060.1, from coordinate 20,712,448 downwards.
GAGCACAACTCACATCTTCATCAGAATAAACAAATCTTGTTTAATGCATACTCTATGAAATTAATAAATCATACCTGCAAACATCAGATGGGTGAAAAAGGTGATTTTTATATTTTTCCTTCAAAAAATTTAGAAGAAAAGCAGTTGAAATCATTTTGGAAAATTCTAATTGAACAATATGTTTAGTACGGTGGCCCAGTAGTGCACAACACAACGAAATTAAAAAAGCAAACATAAGTTCACAACACAACGAAATCGAGACACAACACAACGGAATAAAGCCACAACACAACGAAATCGAGCCACAACACAACGGAATCAAGCCACAACACAACGGAAATGCTCCTGACCACTAGGGGGCTCTCAGAGCTCGGTAAAGTTAGTGTTCCTTGCCACTGTTCTATAGAGTCGGCAGTAATATCAATACCACGATTAGTTTAAACAGTATGTAACCACTGCATATCGACACAAAATATTAATTCAAAATCACCTACATGCACACTAGCTTCATATTTAGGCCTGTACTTGTGAATGATTTGACGCGCTACCACGGCGCATGATGAAGGGAACGTCTGCCAATCCCACTAAGTGGTTAAAACGTATAATTTGTATTCATTAAAATTACTTTTAACATTTAAAAACAGACATATTCAAATTCCAAAGCTTGTCAGTCTTACCAACAGGAACTAACAACCTTTGGAATTTGAACATGTCTGTTTTTAAATGTTAAAAGTAATTTTAATAAATACAAATTATACGTTTTAACCACTTGGTGGAATTGGTGGATGTTCCCTTTATCATGCGCCGTGGTATCGCGTCAAATCATTCACAAGTATAAATATGAAGCTATTGTGAACGTAGTTGATTTTTAATTAATATACCATGTCGATATACAATGCTTACATACTTAAAACTAATCATGGTATTGATATCTTTGTAAAACTGTCGACTTTATAGAACAGTGGCAAGGAATAGTAATATTACCTAGCTCTGAGAGCCCCCAAGTGGTCGGGAGCATTTCCGTTGTGTTGTGGCTTGATTCCGTTGTGTTGTGGTTTAATTCCGTTGTGTTGTGGCTTTATTTCGTTGTGTTGTGGCTTGATTCCGTTGTGTTGTGGCTTGATTCCGTTGTGTTGTGGCTTATTCCGTTGTGTTGTGGTTTAATTCCGTTGTGTTGTGGCTTATTCCGTTGTGTTGTGGCTTGATTCCGTTGTGTTGTGGCTTGATTCCGTTGTGTTGTGGCTTATTCCGTTGTGTTGTGGTTTAATTCCGTTGTGTTGTGGCTTATTCCGTTGTGTTGTGGCTTTATTTCGTTGTGTTATGGCTTGTTTCCGTTGTGTTGTGAACTTATGTTTGCTTTTTTAATTTCGTTGTGTTGTGCACTACTGGGCCACCGTAGTTTAGGAAGCAACTTTGTTCTGAAACAACACTAATGTCTGTAGCAACATCCTAAACTGTAAAATGACCAGAAAAATGATGCTTTAAACAACTTTACTGTTCAAATAAGTTTTGACAAAAAAAAAAAAAAACTGTTTTTTTTTTCTTCACTGTTTGACAGTAGGCGATGTTTATGGAGAAGCAGAAATATAGCGGGTACCACGGTTAATCTTGAACACAACACTTAGGATGCATTATTCAGAGGTAAGATAAAACGAAAATGCCATCAAAACTTTTCTGAAGACATTCAGTTCCCTTCAGAGATACATTTACATAACAAAACCCCCTCGGATTTGCATGCATCATGTCAAATCAAGTCATATTTCAGGACCATGTCTGAAACCATCACAAACGGCTCTGACACACACAGATTGAGGATCCAAATGCAGCTTTATTAGGGTAATCCAGAATCGTAGTCCAAAATACAAGCGAAGGGTCAAACCATGGGGCAAACAATCCAAACAATAACAGGGAAATCCAGAAAAAATGGCCAGAAGGTCAGGACTGCAACACATGAGACGAGAGAGCACTCAGAAATACAGTGTGACACTAACAAGACTTCGCAAAGAATGACTGAAAACACATGGCTTATAAAGACAGAGTCGACAGGTAATGAGGCACTTCAGCTTGTGGATGAAACGGAAACTTTGTATTGCTAGCTCTTCTCATGATATTGCTTAACTGTCACCCCCCTTTATGAGCATAGACATAAAAAAGCACTATCCAAACCTAAAAGGTTGTAATTCAAGAATTTCTTGGAATATATACATAAGGTTGGTCTCATATTAAAGAAGATTATTTTTTACTCTAATTGCTATCAAATCAAAGCCATATGTCTAAACAAGTTGTGTTTCAAATTTGAAGTTGATATCACAAAAATTTAAGTTCCCATGAGATTTTATTTAGGCGCTGTCCCAAAAATATCCACTGGGTATCACCCACATTTCACTGACATTTTTCAATGCACTCTCCTGTAACAAATTTATAAATTTCTATCCAAATATCTCTTCTATCACAAAACAATCACCAAATATGGAACCTTGAGAATCAGACCTTTCCAACGATATGTGTGTTGTCAAGATTAGAAAAAAAAAATATATATATAAAATAGTTTTTTTTGTAATATGAAACCTGGCACCACCCACTAGGGGAGGAGCCTGCTAAAAGAATTTCGAGTACCGTTTCCATGGCAAAGCAAAGTCCAATTTCAAAACGGCTTTCACAGGAGGAATTTTGAGTTTGTAAGCTTTCGAATGTTACCTAATTTATGATGTTTACTTAAAGGTGCCCTAGATTCAAAAACTGAATTTACCTCGGCATAGTTAAATAACAAGAGTTCAGTACATGGAAAAGACATACAGTGAGTCTCAAACTCCATTGTTTCCTCCTCCTTATATAAATCTCATTTGTTGAAAAGACCTCCGAAGAACAGGCGAATCTCAACATAACACCAACTGTTACGTAACAGTCGGGGTGTACGCCCCCAATATTTGCATATGCCAGCCCATGTTCCCAACATTATGAAAGGCATTAGACAAGGGCAGGACGTCTGGATGTGCACATCTGAATCAACAGACTAGGTAAGCAAGCAAGGACAATAGCAAAAAATGGCAGATGGAGCGATAATAACTGACATGATTCCTGATAACATGATATTTTTAGTGATATTTGTAAATTGTCTTTCTAAATGTTTTGTTAGCATGTTGCTAATGTACTGTTAAATGTGGTTAAAATTACCATCGTTTCTTACTGTATTCACGGACACAAGAGCTGTCGCTATTTTCATTTTTAAACACTTGCAGTCTGTATAATTCATAAACAACTTCATTCTTTATAAATCTCTCCAACAGTGTAGCATTAGCCCTTAGCCACAGAGCATAGCCTCAAACTCATTCAGAATCAAATGTAAACATCAAAATAAACACTGTACTTACGCGATTAGACATGCTGCATGACAAACACTTTGTAAAGATCCATTTTGAGGGTTATATTAGCTGTTTGAACTTTTTTTATGTTGTTTAAGGCAAGCACGAGCTCTTGGGGAGTGGAGCATGAGATTTAAAGGGCCACATACCCTGAATCGGCTCATTTCTAATTATGCCCCAAAATAGGCAGTTAAAAAAATGAATTAAAAAAAATCTATGGGGTATTTTGAACTGAAACTTCACAGACACATTCAGGGGACTTATATTACATCTTTTAAAAAAAAGTTTTAGGGCACCTTTAAATATGTGATATGAAAAAATGTGCTAAATAAAAAGAGCGCCAAGCATCCCGCTAATGGGGCAGTGACAGTTAGGGGGTTAAGAAGAATTGCTTGTTGTATGTTGTTCGCTTGTTGTTGTTGTTGTTGCATGATGTTAATGTTTAAAACATCTAAATATCTTCACGCCTTAGTTAATGTGACGAGTTTGCAGGTATGACAAAAGCAAAAATATTAAACCCAAAAAATGTAAATAAATGTTTATACCTTTTTTTCCTTACATTGTGAAAATTCCACTCTCTCTCTCTCTCTCTCTCTCTCTCTCTCTTATTTTTTTTTTTTTTTTTGTATTGTGTCCATAATCACATTCAATCAAAAAGCAGAAAAGTCCCTCATTCCCTTCTCGAGTCCCATCAGCCCACAGCATGCATATGGAGGCCCTTTGGGGACAAAAAAGTGTCATGTTTGATGCCTCCTAAAACGTTTATCCTACGCCTCTGCCATTCCCATCTTGATCCTCCTAGACACAAAGTGGGGGAAAATCCCGGCTACAGGTAGGCTATTTTTCCTGGATTCTGCATCCCAGGGGAGGAGAGGATGGAATGCCTGGCAGAAAGAAATAACATGTCCATAGTGAGCGAGAAGCATTGTGTGACTCGATAGGAGGACAAAGAGGTCTGAGATAATGAATTAGATTAAATAGGGGAAAAGTTGAGCAATGAAAAAAGCCACACAAAGGCAGCGCAGAGAAAACAACAGCGGTACAAAAGGGGAAGCGAAAAAATAGCCACCCTGATCTGACTGGTTATTTTGTAGCTTTACTGAAGCAATTAAAGCCATTGTACATGGTGAATGGTGCTATGAATGCAGATTATGAGTGCAATGGAAATTTGTACTCATTCTCAATTATCTTTTTTCTCTCTGTACTTCATGCCTAAGAGGAGATATTTCACTCACGCACACACACAGGGCCTCAGAGACGTCTTCCTTCTATTTTGCCAATTCTAAAGGTCACAGCAGTTTTCCCATCAGCGAGCATGAAGTATTAGCCCAACGCATGTGGAGAATAACAGTTTTCCATCTTCATTCCCCCTCAGGTGCATTTCAGATGCTCTTTTACACAGGTCTCTCACAGCGCGTTAAAACACACATGCGGCTGTTGATGCCGTAGGTAACACTCGATAGACAGGCCAATTGTAATGATATTCCTGCTCATTTGCATAAAGCGCAATGGTTTGTGGGTGCCATCAGTTAGATCGATGCTGTTGTGCTGTCTGAAACAGATGAGGGCGACTTGCCTTTGACCTTATTTAAAAGACGACGCTTGAATAATCGCAAACTCTATCATTTATCCCAAAAGGCGGTTTAGAAAGCCAAGGAAGTACTTTTGAAAACTCCCTTTTCTATTCGGCTGTCATTGGGATGGAGCTCTGTGCTGTACCCCTGTTGTTTGGACCGGTTATAAATGTTATCTTGATGTACTGTGACACGTTTGTTAGCGAGAACAGAAGACAATGTGCAGAGAGCCAATGACAGCTGACCTCTGAGCCGCTGGGAGATGGAGAGAACTCTGGTTGCCATGGCGCCCAAATGACTTCCAAGAGAGTTCCGAAATCGCCATTGAAGCATTTCCATTGTTTCACTCAGGTCATCATTATTATGTATTCACCACAGATACAAGTTATTATGTTTATAATATTACCCTTTTTGAGAACTGTAACTGACATTTGGTTTCAAATTGTGTTGCTGTAAAAGTTGTTTATACAAGTTGGATTTATAGATTTGTTATCAAAATAAGAGAAAAAAAAAAAGTCTGAATCTCCCTGAAGGAGCACTGTAAAAAAATATATATATATATTTTGAAGATTACTGGAGTGTTTTAAAAGAAAATACTATTCCAGTCTTTCTACTTCAAATGTCACATTTAATTCAATGTAATTATCTTTATAATTATTTGTTAAATTTGCTATTAATTCTGAGTTGTTGTTTTTTTAAGTTAATCCTACACCATTTTTTTTTTCAGTGGGAAACTTAACCAATTTAAAAATACATAAACCGAATGCTGTTCAGCTCTATAAACAGTTCTCACATGTGCATTATTTCACCAAACAGAACAGAACCGAATAGTGAATAGAGTAAAATATGATGCTATTGAATCTACAGTGCAAAATAGACAGCAGGATCAGTATAATTCATTATAGAAAAAAATTACTCTTACAAGATGGTTCTTTTTAGTGAATCAAAAACATGCAGCTTACAACCGTGCAACCTACATCAGTTCATTTGATAAAAAGATTATGAATTTGTCAGTAGTATTTTATTTTACATTATGCATTTTGTCAGTAGTAAAAAAAAGAAATGAAAGAAATGTTGAGAAATAGCCTTTAGTGTCGTTTTTATTATTCAGTTATGGCCAGTTATTGTAATATCTAGTTCAGTCATGAAACTCTAGATGGCGCAGGCTGATAGATCCGTTACATGCAATCTGCAAGGAATCACATCGTCTGCATCTGAAACACTTACTTCCCATGCTTCCATACTATGTAGTAGGCTAAAAACAGTATGTGACAAGAGTAGTATGTCTGAACTACAGTACTTATAAAGGAATAGGAAAAAATTACCTGGATGACCTACTACTTCCGGCAAGATTCTAAATTGTGCATACGATGGACACTTTACTAACCCATGAGACCACAGAACAGGATTTTTGAATGGCAGTGAAGCGACATAACTGACGCTGGTAGGTCACACGATAATAACAACATGATGAAAGTAGTACGTCTGGATTACATTCACACATTCACACTATATAGAAGATACTTTTTTAGTGGCCGTAAAGTTATTACTTATTCAAAATAAGTACCTACTCAAGAGAACATGCTATTTCGGACGCAACCATCATTACAGCATGGCACAAGCTGATTGGCCTTTGCTCATCCTGCAGCCAATGAGATTGCTTGCTCAACATTTAAATAGTCTGGTTCATTGTTAGATGTAGGCTAGTCTTGCAGTCCACTATTCTTCTGAAACCCTTCACCTTCCCTAGCTCCACCTGCCTAGGTCTGTTACAGGATTTATGTATGTCTATTTATGCAGCAGCAGCATATCTTACATGCTCACAGCAGCGTCTCTGTGTATCTATTAGCAGCAGCAAGTCTATACTTGCTACAGCATACACGTTGCAGCAGAAAAGTAGCAGATCTAGTCCACTAAGACCCAATACATTAGCATTGCCATACTCAAACACATGAAGGCACACACGCACACAGCTGCTCTCAGTAAAGCGTCATGAGAGACGGCGTTAAACTACCTCATGTCTCAAGGCGCATAACATTACAATAAAAATGAATGTAAACAACTTGGAGAGCTTGTACCTGACTGCTGCAGATTCATCTCGGAGTTGATACTGATACTGTTGACATGGAAATGCATAATTACTAGTCTGAGGATGTGAACAGCTCCTGTTAGAACATCATGGGTTGCCATCTCTTAATTACAGTAGTTATGGTGTGAACACAGCATAAACTTGTTGTTTTGGAGGAACTGTAAAATGTGGCTGCTGTTTGTTTGTGGTGCTCCGTGACTGACATCTGTCTACATAAACTCTGCATAGCATGAAACACGCTGATGACGTATGTTGTCTGCACGAGGGTATGTAAAAACATACGTTGACAGGCTGGTAGGACAACATATTATTTCATTTGGAAAGAATATAATGATTGGATGAACATTTTATGGTCCAACGTCTTCCACAGACAATATATTTATAAAAATACATGTAGTGATTGCTATCAGGATATGAGGAGACTTTCAACCAGTATAACAAAAAATGTTTCTGTAGAGAATCTCCTGTTGCAGCTTTAAAAGAGAGCTTACATACTGTATATAATCAACACCGTTAATATATTGCTCTCGCTGCATTGACAAAAACCTCTTGGCCATTATATTGCTTTGCTCATTGGACAATATTCCTCACTAGATTTACTAAATAGAGAATTTGTTTGCAAATTTCAAACATATTAACGATCAGCAAAACATTTTAACAAAAGAAATTTAATGCAATTAAAAAACATACTGATTGCTTGCCTCCGAGTGAGGGCTCCTCGCTGTTCTGTTTTGTTCCTGGAAAATGAGCAGTAATTGCTTTTACCGTTTTACACAATAGCCATAGCGGGGGGTGGAGGAATTGGTTTGGCGCTCACTGTAAACATGTCTAATAATGCTTGGATGTTTCAGAAGTGTGCAGAGGATTGAAAGGAGCCGTTTAACAACCCAGCTTTGGTGTGAACAATGAGGCTGTGCTGTTTGCATAGATTTCCTCTCTCACTGAAATGGAAAAGATGCTCAGAGCGGTAAACTGCGTGAACATGTGGCCCATCTCTCCTCTGAGAGCTTTAAAACATCTCCACCTATCGTTTAGCCACCGCTGCACAGACACGTGCATCAGGCTGAAAACTGAAGCTGGAATCTCCTGATAATGAAATCCTTTTTGGTTTTTATGACCTGGTGCACGGACCCTGGAATGGGAAGTGGCATCTGGAACGAGTCCATTAGCACGATTTCTCTCATAGAGAGCCGAAACCATCCCTGCAGGCATGCCACCAAAACAAACAAGACACAAGATGAACGATTCCCGGGGTGTCATGCTGCGAGGAGACACCTGACAGTAGAAACGAAAACATGCACGCATGGGGAATGGAATGCAAATGATGTTTTTGTGGTTATCCTTTCATTTCGAACATTACGACAGCAAGCAAAAGAGAGAAAGAGAGAGCAATAGAAGAGGGTGAGATAGAGGTGTAATCTGTCTCTTTCCCTGTTATCTCTGACTGCAGTTATGTCACATCACCTTTAAATATTCAGAATGTGCCCATTTTATCCCAAAGGGCAGCATTTGAAATCATAACGGCCCGTCCGTTTAATTGCCAGAATGTCACCCAAGTTCTGGATCTGAATGATGTTCGTTCTATTATTAATGAGGCCCAGAAAGCACTTTGACATTTTGTATTTTGCTGGAAAATGCAAATGAGGCTGGTGTGTTACTTCAGGAATATAGGAAGTGCTGCGGTGCAGATGATCACCCCTCCTGTGCACATACTGACCAATCAGAAACAAGATAGTTTCAGCAATTTAATTTTTGAAAGTTTGAAAGTTTTTGACATGCTAAGGCAAGCAACACTATTACTTTTAGAGATCTTATATGATACCTATCTATCTGACATTCTCAAATCTAGTTGAGGAGAGGTGTGCCAGTACTAGTGTCTTTACAGTATGTTTTTATTTTTTACCTGCCAGATGATAAACTGGCCAGAAAAACAAAACAAACAAAAAATTTTTAAAGGAGACAAAAGAAGATATTTTGACGAATTTGGGTAACCAAACAGTTGATGGGCGCCAATGACTTCCATAATATGGGGGAAAAATACTATGGAAGTCACTGTTACCCAAATTCTTCAAAATATCATCTTTTGTGTTCAGCAGAAGAAAGAAATTCATACAGGTTTGAAACAACTTGAGGGTGAGTAAATGATGACAGAATTTTTATTTTTGGGTGAACTATCCCTAGGAACCCTGAGCCCTGTCTAGCGATCTAGAGAATATCATACGGATTTGCGGGTATCCTCTTTTTGATTTTGCCCAGGAAGTAAACATCTAGAGTATCCTAGCAAGCAACTGCATAGACATGCCTTAGCAACCAACCAGAACACCTTAACAACCATACAACAACACATTTAAACACTCAGAGGACCTTAGCACTACATAGCAACACCCTGACAACTTCCCACAACACTCTAAAAATTCTGGGTTGTTGTTTGGCTCAAATGTGGCCAAACCCAACTGTTGGTTTACATTTTTAGAATTTCTTTTAAACCCAATGTTTGGGTTTTCCATATTTGATCCAAACATGGATTGTTTATTCAGAAAACAAGTTAATATCATATTTGGGTGCTGCTACACTCTAAAAAATATTGGGATGTTTCAACCCATGTTTGGGTTGAAAATGGACAAACCCAGCAGTTGGGTTAGATGTTTGCCCAATGTGAACACAAAATAGGCTGAAGTTAAAAATCAGACAAATAATTACTAGAGGCAACAATAATAATCAAAAGGTGAACATTTATTAATAGGCAATTTAAAGGTCCCGTTCTTCGTGATCCCATGTTTCAAACTTTAGTTAGTGTGTAATGTTGTTGTTAGAGTATAAATAAAATCTGTAAAATTTTAAAGCTCAAAGTTCAATGCCAAGCGAGATATTTTATTTAACAGAAGTCGCCTACATCGAACGGCCAGTTTGGACTACATCCCTCTACTTCCTTCTTTAATGACGTCACTAAAACAGTTTTTTGACTAACCTCCGCCCACAGGAATACACAAGAGTTGCGTTTGTAGAGTGTGTTTGTCGCCATGTCGTCGAAACGCTGTTATTTTCATCCCGCAGTCCAATCACCGGGTCTGATTCCGGCTCAAATTGATAGGGTAAAATTAAAGACGTGTTTACAATAACACTGAGCGCGTGCATCTCCACGTTATGGTAAGAGGCGTGACCTTTCCGGGCAAGGAGCGCTAAGCTGCTGTCGAATCACAACACAGGAACCGCTGGCACAATCAGAACTCGTTACGTATTTCTGAAGGAGGGACTTCATAGAACAAGGAAGTCATCAGCCCGTTTTTATGACAGTGGAAACAGCGGTATACAGATAAGTAAATTATGTGAAAAATACTGTGTTTTTTTACACGTGAAACATGAACACATGTTATATTGCACACTATAAACACAATCAAAGCTTCAAAAAAACCACGAAAAACGGGACCTTTAAAGAGGAAATATCATGAAAATCTGACTTTTTCCATTTTTAAGTGCTATAATCGGGTTCACGGTGCATCTACTGTACCAACCTAGAAAATGAGAAAAAGTACAACCCAGTAACTTAGTTTTGGCAAGCCTTTTATTGCAAGCATGTGAAAAAATGACCCGCTCAGATTTTGCTCCCCTAGTGACGTAGGAAGGGGATCTTATTATAATATTACAGCCCCTTAATCTGCACGTTTCCACCCACAGCACCGCCATTTTGTTTCCACAAGTGACAACGGTGTACCAGTCCTAACGCCATGGCAAAAGTTTGGATAAAGCATGCTAACTGTTCTGTCATTGGCTGCATAGACAAGCACAGAACAAAATTTAGAGTCTCGTTAGCTTGTGTAGACTGCAAGTTGACCCTGGCAAACTTGATTGCTAAAAAGGGAGCGTTTCTGTCCGTGTGAGACTTTGGAAAAAATTACCATTCACAGCATTTGATAGCAATCATAAACATTAGCCAGGTATGAATGGCTCTGTTTGGCAAACAGGTATACGCTCTGTATAGTGGGCGTCCATACGGGTTTTGCACAAAAGATTAACATGACGGCACATGCTAGTCGATGAGTTGAATCAACTCCACAGCAACTATATAAATTTATCCCCTAAAGCATTCAGAAACATTCAGTTGCATTCTAAAAGTTGTAACTTCTTCCTGAGTCTCTCCATCAGTGTCCGACTCCGGTTTGAACAAAGGCTGAACACCGTTACTGACAATCATCATTTTGGCTGCATGAGATTCTCCAGCTTTGTTGTTGTTGAGCTGTTAAAGCTCCGCCCTCTTTTGGAAAGCGTGTGGGGAGCAGCAGCTCATTTACATTTAAAGGGACACACACAAAAACTGTGCGTTTTTGCTCACACCCAAATAGGGGCAAATTGGACAAGCTATAATAAATGATCTGTGGGGTATTTTGAGCTGAAACTTCACAGACACATTCTGGGGACACCAGAGACTAGTATTACATCTTGTGAAAAGGGGCAGGTCCACCTTTCAATCTCATTCAATGAATTCAATGTGAATATGGTGTAGATTCTGACTAAAATGTATTGGTATGCTTTCCGTTTTGGTGCAGATGGTAGGAACACTGCACTGCACGGCTTCCTATGAAATGTAATTAAATGTACGTTCTGATGTGAGTCACATATGTGAAGGTGACCGGCTTGAGCCGAAAGAGTGTGAGAGTCAGAGGAGAGAGTGATATATTGGAGAGAAGAACAGATGAAGGATGGAGGCAGATACTGTAGGAGGAGAGAGAATAAGACGTGCTGACAGGTTGTCAAGGAAGAGTTCAGAGAGTTGACCCTTTCCCACTACTGCCTCAAAAATAAAACCCACTGCCTTCAAAACCAACACGTATAATAGTCAGACACGAAAATGATGTTTACAAAGCAATGTCCTTCTCGCAAACGCCCTTTCTGGAGTTGTTTGCATTTATAGACAGAGAAACTTTCTTTATGCTTCAAGAGCGGCGATCTAATAAAGATGCAGGGAACAAGCGTTTTTGATCTTTGGAGCAGGAAGAGGAGAAGGCTGTGATGTTGTCCAAGTTTGGAATGGTCTTCTGAAGTGCATGTCTACATGAGTTATACGGCTCTGTGGGTTAAATTGTTTACAACTAATTTAATTTTTCTGTCATTATTAGATGAAACCACTCAAATAAATGTAAACTGAGTAAAGAAAAAAGATCAGTTTTCAAACAATTGATTGAAATCCTTCCGAAAGATGCTCATTCACATGAAACATGTCCCAGCATATTTAATGTCACACATACTTCTGTATATTGTGTTCATGAATTCCTGTCTGGAGTTAAGGACTTTGGTTGCACTCTTAAGTAAATGTTCATCAAAAAAATAATGTGCACTGCATCTAAAATGATTTTCCTTTTCGGCTGACATCACCTAGGCTGGGTGGGCAGAGAAAAATAATGTTAAAATAATGTTGTTTTAAATGACTTCTGTGGGTAATGCAGTCTTTCTAAAAATGTTAACACCATAATTTAATGTCACTAAAATATATAGCAAATAAACAGATTTGGAAGAAAAAATGCCATCTATGGGTGTGTGATATTGACAAAAAAAGATAACTGGGATTTTACTGATGACAATAATTAAACATTTTTACCTTTATAAAGGCATGTTTAACCATGTTTAAATGTACACAGCAAAATCCCCAGAGTTAAATCAACTCTGCTCAGATTACATATGGTCCCTCTCTATATAGTGTTAAAGTAACACTGAAGCAGAGTTTAAGTTAGTGAGATAATTGAGTGATTAATTAAGTTATGATTGAGCATTAGTGATGAACACCTGCTGTTAACAAGCAGAATCACCGAAGAGAAACACTACAAATGACTTCCAGCCACAGTCTTAGATGAAATCAACTGAAGATAAAAGACATTAAATCTCTCAGGATCTGATTAAACAACTCCACAAATAGCGTATTATCTCATTAACTTTAACTCTGCTTCAGTGTTATTTTAACTCTATGTAGAGAGGGACCATATGTTCTCTGAGCAGAGTTGATTTAACTCTGGGGATTTTGCTGTGTATGTATCATCTTTAAACTCTTACATTCAATCAATAAATTCAATTAGAATAATAAGACACAAAAGAGCTGTTACCAATAAAATGAAATCAGTATCAACAAAATTAATCTTTGCAATGCAGAGGAAACACAGAAGCTGCATCTGAAGTGGCATTTAGATGCATTGACGCAGACTGCTTAATGCAGTTCAGAGGGGACATGAATGCGTTTAACCTGCAGTTACAAATGCATAATTAATGTTTTGATGTTTTAAACATAAAACGTTGAATACTGATATTTGAAATTACTTAAAGTCTCCCTGTGGTGAAAATCAAGTTTTTAATGTTGTTTATATGTATGTGGTGTTTTTAATATGCTTTAAGACAAACCATGCGCAAATTCATAAGTCAACACCATTGCTGAGTATTTTCTGTGTTTGTGACGTCACAAACTACATTGTAACCAATCAGGTCAACGTGCGGGTGGGTTTTAGCATATCATTAACCATGACCACTCAAGAAGCAAGCTAATCCCAGTATAATTTTCTGTTGATATAAATATAGCAATATAGCGGGTGAATTATGCATATTACGATATTATGATGAACTATATGGCTTTCTTCACTGACGTTCTGAGTTGTGTTTCTAAGGATACTGATTTTTAGAAGGCAGACTCAGATGGTGAACAGGAACACGGTTTGTGTAACATAGCAACGCATTATTAGCTGTTTGATAATGTTGTCAAGCAAAAGGCTAATCATATTAATTACCGTTATGTGTCCAATGTTGTAAAGAGCGATACTGTTATGCAGTGTTTACCTCAGTAAGTTGACAGAGTGGATCTCTGAATTTGTGCGAGTGAGTGGAGGAGGGGCTAATTAGCATAGATACGCATATATTAAATGAGGCAAGGGTCACATTCAAGTTATATTAAGGCATGAAGATTTTCTTTTACAGGAAAAATGTTTAAATATGTCATTTTGGAGATCAAAGATGAGTTTTAAGTGATAAAAATTATTGACTACAGGGGGACTTTAAAAAAAATGAAAAGATACTTTAAATGTGAAGTTAAAACCGCCAGTAGGTGGCAGCAAGTCACTGTTAATGAGTGAGTCATTGAGTTTCAACCGATTAATTCAAATTCATTCAAAAAGCTGATTCATCCAGGAATGAAGCATTTGACTGTCTCAATGTGTGAGTCATTGAATCATTCATTCGATTCATTCACAAGACACCACAGTTTTGCTCAGAGAAGCAAAACAGTCCTGTGGCTTTGTTTGGAACTATGATCATTCGGGAAATAGAGAAAAAACAGGCAATATTGTGTCTAAGATGTAAGTCACTTAATATTAACTTGTTTATTGAACTGATGTATAAAATCAATATCACATTGTAATCATGCTGATATTTGGAGATTTTTTTTTTTTTTTTTTGCCCCATTAACTTGAATATTGGGAGCATTCTAAATGGATTTTAATAGACTCAATAACGTAGTGTATGCATGCACTCTCTAGGTGTTTTTCTGTAAAGCAATACTGTCAGATCACACATCATTAAAACAACAATCACGATATTATCGTATACGATATAGACTATATAGGCCTAATGCCAAACCTAATGCCATCATGTAAATTCCCAATGGATTCCCTTGTTGCACATTCTGATTCACTTTGAAATGAACATTACAGAAGTAAAATGGATTGCAAATGCAGTTTTATGTTGAGAAGATATATCTTTTCAATGGTTCTTTGTAGCACCTTCGGTTGAGCAATGAACCCTTTTCTTATCAAGAATCTTTTTTTCTTTTCCATTTTGTGCTGTATGGTTCTTTTGAGAGTCAAGCTATTGATGTTGCATATAGATTCTTCAGATCACTGTATTGGATTGCTTAAAGCACCAGTAGGCTATAGATCATTTTCTAAAGAACCACACAGAGGACTGTTCTCATATGACATCAGACTATAAAATTATTTTGCTTCAGACTGGAGGCTTTATTTTTAAGGGTGGGATGGTGCCTAGCATTTCTCTCAGGGTGATTCAGCCCTGTTTCCAGCTGAAAGTGGGTCATTGTAAGGATGGAGTGTCTGGACCCCAGCTCTGCTTGTCCTCAGGCCCATTCATTTCACTCTGCTCTGGGAACGCTTCCTGACCATTAAAGGATTTCATTTTCCGTTCCAGAGTAAAAGGGACTGACTTATGTCTAAAGGACGTTGGAGTACTTGCTTCCCCTTCAAACCCAACTTAACAGTTGTTTTATACAAAATTGGGTTATTCAGAGAGCTGTAGTCTTTTATTTAAATAATGAAAAATAATGCAATTAAAACCGATAACCCTATACATTAATTTCAATGTCTGAAATTTAATTTGGAATAAAAATAAAAATTAAATTAAATTATAACACACTCTTAGAATAAAGGGACTTATATAGAAACTTAAACCTTCTGTCAGGTGCTTCATATATGGAACATTTTTGGGGTTTTAGGGGTAATTTTTGTCACAGTCACCATCTGTATCACCTTCCATGAACTCCATTTCCCATCATCCCTCCTTCTGCTCACCCGCTCACATTCAGTAATCCCCTCATCACCTCATCACACAAGCAGCATATAAGCACACACCTCACCTCACTGTAGTGTCTGGCCTCATTTGCACGTAATGGACTTCTCCTTTGTCTTCTGGTACCTACCTGTCTCCGTTCTCCAGTATCTACTCCTTGTCTTTGTGCTCCATTGTCTTCATGTGAGAACTTACCTTTATTGAGTGCATGTGATTCCATCTGTCTTCCATCCATCCACGATATCATCACCTGTAAGACAAAGACTGCTTTCAGTATCTCTTCATCATCCGATATGTCTAAATATCCTGTTTACTTAACTGCATTCCTGTTTAAACCTGCTGTCAATAAACGCCATTCATCGTCAGCTCCTTTGTTCTGAGTATATGTCTGTAACAATATTGTTGGTTTAGTTTTAATTTATTTTGCTTTCTCACTTTAACTTTTAATTACATTTTATGAATTAAACAGGCTATTATTACTAGAGAGAAAAAATGATTGATGGTTATTTCAATTTCAGTTAAGATATTTCTCCTTTATAAAGAACCTGTTTGGCATTTAGGGTTCTTTTAAAGGTGCCCTAGAACCAGTTTTTACAAGATGTAATATAAGTCTAAGGTGTCCCCTGAATGTGTCTATGAAGTTTCAGCTCAAAATACCCCATAGATTTTTTTTTTTTTTTTTTTTTAATTTTAACTGCCTATTTTGGGGCATCATTAACTATGCACCGATTCAGACTGCGGCCCCTTTAAATCGCTTGCTCTCTGATGATTCAGCTGTGCACATCCAGACGTAATGCCTTGAACATGAGCTGGCATATGCAAATATTGGGGGCGTACATATTATTGATCCCGACTGTTACGTAACAGTTGGTGTTATGTTGAGATTCGCCTGTTCTTCGGAGGTCTTTTAAACAAATGAGATTTACACAAGAAGGAGGAAGCAATGGAATTTGAAACTCAATGTATTTTGTCAATGTCTTTTCCATGTACTGAACTCTTGTTATTCAACTATGCCAAGGTAAATTAAATTTTTGATTCTGGGGCACCTTTAAAGGGGACCAATTGTGACCCTTTTTACAAAATGTAAAACAAGTCAGTGATGTCCCCACAGTGTGTACGTGAAGTTTTAGCTCAAAATACCCCACAGATTTTTTTTTTCTTTTTTTTTCTTTACAGCATGTTAAAATTGCCACGATTTGGGGGTGAGCAAAACGTGCCATTTTTGTGTATGTCCCTTTAAATGCAAATGAGCTGCTGCTCCCGGTCCACCTTTCAAGAAGAGGGCAGAGCCACGCTTAATACATCTGAGATGACAGATGCCAGATCTTCTAATCGTGATAACTGAACTTTGGCTAATTTGGTTCTACAAACAAATTTGTGGACTGGACTAAAATATCTGGATTAAATTATCTGTGATTACTGCAAAAGGGCAGATGTATCGATACTTGAAACCACGATCGGCATGCAGCGATTGACTGGTGTCAAGATGGAAACATAGTGACATCATAATTAAAAAAGACACTTGACAAATTTCTGCACCTTTTGTAAGAAAACAGCCAAGCAAAAAAACAAACAAAACAAAAAAAAAATTTAAATCATTATTATTGTCCCTGGTACGTTTGTAAAAAGGTAGCACTGGCTGGGACAAATTTTAAGTATCACCTCCACCTAAAAAGATGCAATCTAATCCTGTTTGCAGGTTTGAGCTTACGGACCTGTTGCTATGACAGCAAGTCCAGGATGAGCGTCGAAGAACCGAACAATCCAAGATCATGCCAAATCGTCATCAATCAAATCCAGCTAACTGAGTTAGCGTTGTACGAAGAACTTTATATCCGCAAAACATTCAGCTGCTCCGGCCTGGAGAAAATGGTGGACAGTGTGCAACTCGCTTAGGGCGGAAACTATGCTAATACGGCAGAGTCTGTCAGCAGTCCTGGGCGGGGCCAGTACAAAGTGACGTCACTTTTCCCAGAATCTGTGAACGGCTTGTTCTGTGACACTGCTTTAAGATTAATGGGGATTAAAAGGAGTGGGTGGATTTTTATCATTGTAGGGTGGTTGTTTACACACACGGTCAACACACATTTATGTTCAAACACCATGTAAAAGTGATTTTTGCATAATACATCCCCTTTGAAATTGAGTCAAGAAGCCTTTTTAGAACCACATTGAACCTTTTTTTTTTTTTCAAAAGTGTACATTGTGCATTTTAAGAGCCCCATTAGTTTACTTGTAGTAAACATGGCCACCTGGATCACATCAGCATAGTAAATAAATTCTTAGCTTTTCTGTACAGCTGGTTGAGATCAAGTATCAGTTTGCATGCTCCAAATCCTGATGAAGATTAACTCATTAACTCATTAAAGGCCTCGGCCAGGGTTTTAGCAACAGGAATCAAGCAAACGCTTTCCCTCCTCAACTACATTTACTGATATAAATCATGCACATAACTTATTCCTCCGCCAGACACACTCATCTAATCGTATATGCCATCTCTAACCGCCTCCTTTTACTGGCTAGGATGATGTATGTGGATAAATTTATCCGTGACCTCTGAAGGTCAGAAAACCCACTAAAGATGAAAGGAGGAAATCGCAAGCTGTCAGTGGCTGTGAAGATGTCATCACACGGCAACGGCTCCCAGACCACCGCAATTTCAGGAAGATTGATCATGCAATTAGGGTTCGGCCAGAAGGATGTGACAACGTGCAAATATTCATACTGTACTAACAGACTGCAAATGTGTCTGTCGCTCTGTCATCAGCTTCTGATTAGAGAATGTCACCCACCTTTAGTAGCAGAGAGCTGAAGGACAACAGGACAGATCAGATATTCCTTATTGTAGCAAAGTACAGTGATAGTATCTGATGCAAATTCCTTAGGATTATTGCTGGTTGCATGCAACCCACTTAATTATTGAAAAACATTACAAAACATTTACTATTACTACTGCCACTAAAAACATCAAAACTCTGCTGAGGAAGACTCCGGAGCTGAAATTCAGATATGGTAATGGGTGTTTCGTTTCTGACGCGCGCTGTTATATATATTATTAAAAAATAAAAAGTGTTTTTTGACCTTGGATGCATGTAAAACTATTGTAGGAGACTCCAAAACAAAATTAAGAAACTTTAAAAAAGGGGTACTAAATAATATTACAAAAGTTTGGCAATTACATTAGACATAATGATTGCTATTCATGTCAGATAATGGTGGAAGCTACTGTATAACTTGGCAAGGCTATAAAGTGTATACAGGTGCTGGTCATATAATTAGAATATCGTGAAAAAGTTCATTTTTTTATTGTAAATTATTTTTTTTTAAAAATGAAACTTTCATATATTCTAGATTCCCTACATGTAAAGTAAAACATTTCAAACGTTTTTTTTTTTTTTTTTTTTTTTTTTTTTAATTTGTTGATTAGAGCGTACAACTAATGAAAGTCCAAAATCCAGTATCTCAAAATATTAGAATATTTACATTTGAGTTTCATTAAATGACCATCCCTACAGTATAAATTCCGGGAATCTCTTGTTCTTTGAAACCACACTAATGGGGAAGACTGCTGACTTGGCAATGGTCCAGGAGACAATCAGTGACACCCTCCACAAAGAGAGTAAGTCACAGAAGGTCATTACTGAATGGGGTGGCTGTTTACAGAGTGATGTATCAAAGCATATTAAATGCAAAGTTGACTGGAAGGAAGAAATTGGGTAGGCAAAGGTGCACAAGCAACAGGGATGACCGCAAGCTTGAGAATACTGTCAAGTAAAGCTAATTCAAACACTTGGGAGAGCTTCACAATGAGTAGAATGAAGCCGGAGTCAGTGCATCAAGAGTCACCACACTCAGACATCTTCAGGAAAAGGACTACCAAGCCACTTCTGAAACGGAAACAACGTCAGAAGCATCTTACCTGGGCTAAGGAGAAAAAGAACTGGACAGTGAACAGTGGTCGAAGTGCTCTTTTCAGATAAAAGTAAATTTTGCATTTCATGTTGAAATCATGGTCCCAGAGTCTGAAGGAAGACTGGAGAGGCACGGCATCCAAGCTGCTTGAAGTCTAGTGTGAAGTTTCTGAAGTCAGTAATGATTTAGGGGGCCGTGACGTCTGCTGGTGTTGGTCCATTGTGTTTTATCAAGTGCAAAGTCAATTCAGCCATCTTACAGGAGATTTTGGAGCACTTTATGCTTCCATCTGCTGACAAGCTTTATGGAGATGCTGATTTCCTTCTCCAGCAGGACTTTAGCACCTGCCCACAGTGCAAAAACCACTTCCAAGTGGTTTGCTGACCATGATATTTCTGTGCTTTATTGGCCAGCCAACATGCCTGACCCCTGAATCTATGGGATATTTTCAAGAGAAAGATGAGAAACAGTCGATCCAACAATATACAGATGATCTGAAGGCTCAATAGTGCCTCAGCAGTGCCACAGGCTGATTACTTCCATGCCACACTTCACTGATGCTGTAATTTGTGCTAGAAGCAAATAATTTGCTGTAATATGTGCTGCTGACCAAGTATTGAGTGTACAAATGAACACACTTTAAAGAACTTGAACTTTTCTGTTTTGAAAATCCATTTTTTTATTGATATTAGGAAATATTCTAATATTTTGAGATACTGGATTTTGGACTTTCATGAGCTGTACTCTCTAATCATCAACATTTAAAAAAAAGAACTTTTGAAATGTTTTACTTTACATGTAGGGAATCTAGAATGTATGAAAGTTTCATTTTTAAAAATAATTTACAATAAAAAAATGAACTTTTTGATGATATTCTAATTATATGACCAGCACCTGTAGACAAATAGACCAAGGTCAGACTTGGTTTATACACTGAAGAAAATTATAAATGCAACACTTTTGTTTTTGCCCCCATTTTTCATGAGCTGAACTCAAAGATCTAAGAAATTTTCTATGTACACAAAAGGCCTATTTCTCTCAAATACTGATCATAAATCAGTGTGCACTTCTCCTTTGCTGAGATAATCCATCCACCTCACAGGTGTGGCATATCAAGATGCTGATTAGACAGCATGATTATTGCACAGGTGTGCCTTAGGCTGGCCACAATAAAAGGCCACTCTAAAATGTGCAGGGGGGTCCGAAAACCAGTCAGCATCTGGTGTGACCACCAATTGCCTCACGCAGTGCAACACATCTCCTTTGCATAGAGTTGATCAGGTTGTTGATTGTGGCCTGTGGAATGTTGGTCCACTCTTCTTCAATGGCTGTGCGAAGTTGCTGGATATTGGCAGGAACTGGAACACACTGTCGTATACGTCAATCCAGAGCATCCCAAACATGCTCAATGGGTGACATATCTGGTGAGTATGCTGGCCATGCAAGAACTGGGATGTTTCAGCTTCCAGGAATTGTGTACAGATCCTTGCAACATGGGGCTGTGCATTATCATGCTGCAACATGAGGTGATGGTCGTGGATGAATGGCACAACAATGTGCCTCAGGATCTCGTCACCGTATCTCTGTGCATTCAAAATGCCATCAATAAAATACACCTTTGTTGTCCATAACATATGCCTGCCCATACCATAACCCCACCGCCACCACGGGCCACTCGATCCACAACGCTGACATCAGCAAATTGTTGCAGCAGCTGTCCGGGTGGCGGGTCTCAGACGATCTTGGAGGTGAAGATGCTGGATGTGGAGGTCCTGGGCTGGTGTGGTTACACGTGGTCTGCGGTTGTGAGGCTGGTTGGATGTACTGCCAAATTCTATGAAACGCCTTTGGAGTTGGCTTATGGTAGAGAAATGAACATTCAATTCACGGGCAACAGCTCTGGTGGACATTCCTGCAGTCAGCATGCCAATTGCACCCTCCCTCAAAACTTGCGACATCTGTGGCATTGTGCTGTGTGATAAAACTGCACATTTTAGAGTGGCCTTTTATTTTGGCCAGCCTAAGGCACACCTGTGCAATAATCATGCTGTCTAATCAGCATCTTGATATGCCACACCTGTGAGGTGGATGGATTTTCTCGGCAAAGGAGAAGTGCTCACTAACACAGATTTGTGAACAATATTTGAGAGAAATAGGCCTTTTGTGCATAGAAAAAGTCTTAGATCATTCAGCTCATGAAAAATGGGGGCAAAAACAAAAGTGTTGCGTTTATAATTTTGTTCAGTGTTAATTGCCATTGTTTGTTACCAACATAAACCATTGTTTTGTGAACTTAGTCAATGCAAAGCAGATGTGATGCTATGCAAACTATGTTGATTTGTATTTTATTATTAATACTTTTGATTTCCCTTTTTTCTTGCAATCTCTTTTTGGTTTGAGATTCAGTTGTTGTGGCTTCATGCTAGGCTACTTCAACTGCATATACTATTGCTACTTTACTGTGGAAAGAAGCCTGGCCTTCTTTCCTTTATTAATGGATACGAATGATGAAAATATGTAGTTTCCTGGGAACATCATCCTGACAAGTCTAAAAATAATTATTATAGAGCTACCATAATGATTAAAGGCCCCCGATATACTCATAGCAGTGTTCTTTTTTGGATGTCGCTTAGTGGTAAAAAGAAATTTGAAATACTTTTTCAGTGGTATACTATTAGTGAACAGAAAGGTGTTGAGATTAATATGTAAATGTGCTGCATGCTTTGCTCTCAATAACAAAATAAACAACAAAAATGACAGTGGTGAGAAAACAGCAGTTAAGAAAGCATCTGATCATAGCGAAATGGATAAACTCCAGTTTATCCACTCACGTCATGTTTATTTAAAGCACTTATACAATAGTTTGCTTCAAAGCAAGCAACTTTATAGTATTAAACATGAAAAAACAGTGCCAGTTCAGTTTTTACTGTAAAAGCAGTTCTCCAGTGTGTTCATGCTTTTACCCGCGGACATCTCACCTCGACGGACTGAACAGCAGAAATTAACCGGAGAAGATATCCACATCAAAGAAGGCGGAGCATCAGAGCCACACCTACTTATATGTCATGGCCACGGACCAATGATAGTTCAAAGATTTTTACCAGCCAAAATAAACTTTTCCAAAAAATGTGCTTTGGAAAGCTGTTAAGAACTCCTGAAACTAACACCAAATTAACTTTTACATTTTGGCCTGATTTTGTTCTAAATGATATCACACCAGTTTGTTCTTTGATTTTCCTTGAAGTATATCAGTGCCTTTAGGATAAGCCAAAAACATGGTTTGGAAGATGGCTTCATGATGTACTCACTCATTATTTAAAATGTTAATTTCGAACATAAAAGTTATATAGTGTAAATTTAGTATATTTACTATAGTGTAAATGTACTACATTTAATTAAGTGTAAAAATATAAATTAAGCATACATACCCTTAAGAAATGGAAAACTGCAATTGTTGTCCATCTGTTTATATCAAAGAAGACATAAAAGCTCAAAACCTGTTATACATTTATGAGGAAGATGAGACAAAAATCAATAAATACACATGTAACAAAAATCAGATGTGAAATTGTCATGCGTTTAATTTCAAATTGTTTACCCTGCTTGTTTGGAGAGATCAAAGTGGAATGACAGACTGATTTACCTCCGGCTGTGTTGCTCTAATAGTTGCAGCTAAGAGCGGAGAACATTTTACTGTGTCAACTCAGCCATGATAAAACAGAATTAATTTTAATTAAAGGTGATGTACTTTCATTTTAGAGTGCTCATGCCCTGTTGCTGGAACACAATTACATCCTTCATGCACATTTGTGTGTTTACAGTGCTAGTTTTCAAATAGGCTAACTAGGTTTAGCTACTGTTAGTATTTTACATCCATTTCAATGATGGATTTGATTAATAACAAATGCAAACTTGTCTTTAGGTTACAGCAGACCAGATTGAGTTAAACTCAAAAGGTTTTCAGGACTGAAGTCCAGAAATGTGTACACACAACAATATCATGAAATATCTAAAAAAAAAAATGTTTTTGACATATAAGGCAGCAATGTAATGCCAACTAGTCACCCAGCAAGCATTGCATGGGTGATCTCTGACGGGGTTTGGGTTCATATTCTTGCAAAGACTTTGCAAATTATGTGAAATGATTTTGAGGGTGTTCTTAGGGCATGTTAAAACAAACTGTTGTGATTGCACTGTTAGTGCGTTTCATTTGATTAAGTGTGAACGCTGCCATCCAAACGCTGCACCAAACAACCGAACCAAGACCGCTGAAAAGGTGGGTCTCAGTCCGCTTTCAAACTAACTCTAGTGCAGTTCGACTGAAATATGAATGCACAGACCAAAGATGTCTAAACGAGCCAAAAACAGGATGTGATGTCACAAAATGCAACCCTAAAAAGGTTTTTCTCATAACAGGAGCTATGTGGCCCATTATAGTTTAGTACAGGTGACAGAAACATTGTCTCCTTGCAGTAGATCTTCGTTTGTGTGCAACGAAGGAATTCCTGCTGGTGTTTTTACTCATTTACACATTTTATATGCCATCATATGTATGCATTTAGCCCAGCACACTGAGTTATTTTGGATGTTTGTAAGTTCTGTATGGCTTTGTGAACCTACATCGGCATCCAAATATGACGAATCCAACGTGTTTGTGCAGCTCGCAGTAATTTGTATAGACAGAGATTACAATAGCGAATAATGCTAACACTCCATGGACCCAGGGGCGCCGTTGGCACGGGGGACAGGGGGGTCAGGACCCCCGCAGTTTTGAAAAGATAGAAGTCGACCCCCGCACTTTTGATAAGAACTGCTTTAATTAGTCACACTATATCATCTTTTAGTTTAGGATATTTTCTTTCAAATGAGACCAGTTTCTGTGAGCTTCCGTTCGTAAATAATCAGTTGTTTTGTCGCGGATGTGAACAGGAAATGCGCTCTCGACCGGAGAAACACGCAATCTCCAAACCATCGATCAAAGCGTGCTAACGTTTTAGGACAGGTCGATGGTATATAAATCGTGGCCGAACGTTAGCGTTTGTCAATCAAGCCAAACCGTCCATTCAGAAACCGAGAAATTTGACACTTCAAGGTAAGGAGGCTGATCTCTCAGGTTGACGCGCGAGCTGGCTTGACTGAAGTTTTCGTGAGGATTTATAGTTTATGGACTGTTTTGATTTCGGTAATTACATCTTGAAAGGCAAAAGCATTGATGGCATCTATAAAAGAGATATCTGAAATAGAAACGAAAGTGATATTGCCTCATTCAGTGGAGGACGCACGAGAGGAGATCTGTGCGTTTAACTGGTATGTGTATACTGTAATACTTAATTTGCAATGCTTATCAGTGGCGTGCACTTTGATCGTGAAAGTGAAAGTGCCTTTTGCGGTCGCATCGCGGTGCTCCCGTGTTCCCGATGTGAACGTGAGCTCCAGTACGTTACAATTTAGAGCTGTTAAGGCCCGGGTATACTTCATTTCCCGCGTCCCGTTCAGTCTCGCGTGAGCCTTTCAGAGAAACACCTTTGCCCGTGAGCGCGGAAAGACCATGGGAAAGACGCGTTCGGCGCATGCATATATGTGCACCGCCCGTTGTCATAACACCGTTGTCAACACATGAAATAGCTGCTATTTCAAAAAATGGCAGTCACAAGTTTCTGTTCATCTTGATTATGATGACCCCACCCCCAACCCCTGACACAAGCAGTTCTTACTTCTAGAACAACAATGTTTTGGTGCTTCTTACGAACCACTTTTCCTGGTTCAGAGCTGGTGCTCTGGGTGTCGAAAGACAAAGAACTGATTTGAAACTAGACTCTGGCTCTGAACCAGCATTCAAACTGCCTTGGTGGAAAAGAGGCATAAGAGAACCAGGACATATCATTTTGTTTTTTGCTCTGGACCAAAAGAACCAAGAGAACTGGACTACAAGTGTGTATTTCTTTACCACTGTTGAACTGAATAGTCACAAGAATGTAGCACTCGTTTACCAGCCAGTTTAATTTTTCTATGCAATATGATGGTTTGGGTTCATATTCTTGCAAAGACTTTGCGAATTATGTAAAATGATTTTGAGGGTGCGTTCTTAGGGTGTGTTCGTACTTGGTTCACACTTGCGATTTGTTTGATTAAGAGTGAAAACTGCCAAGAAAAGGTGGGTCTTGGTCCGCTTACAAACTAACTCTAGTGCTGTTCGAATAAAATATGAATGCGCAGACTAAAGAAATCTAAACAAGCCAAAAGCAGGATATGATTTCACAAAATGCGACCCTAAAAAGGTTTTTCTCATAACAGGAGCTATGTGGCCCATTATAGTTTACAGGTGACAGAAACATCTGTTTCATTTTTCTATGTAATGTGATGGCTGTCTAAACCTGTGATGGCAATCTCCAGAACTTTTAAGAATACATGCACAAATAACCTGTCAAAAGTTCCCTTGCAATGTCTGGGGTTATGGAGGGTCACAGGTGTACAGTAGGTGGGTGCTTTAATCCACTCATCTTTGTGCTGTAGGTCCCTCCATGTCTCTCTGTGAACAATTAATGTCAGCCATTCAAAGCGCAGCTATTGGTGGACCGCAGGACTTCAAAGGACAACCTCCTCAAAGGCTCACAGCGGAGAAATGGTCTTCAAAACTTCACCAGGCCCTCTAAGGCACAGAGAGAGTCCTGTTTCTATGGGTCGGCGAGGGAGGGGAAGGCCTGCACTCTTTATGAAAGGACCTACTAACACGAAGGAAAATCTCCATGGGATTAAAAACTTCCATTCAGAGTGCCGAGGAATGGCGAGATGGAGAATCTAAAGATCAGAAATGCCTGGTACAAGAAGTGAGTTTTCAACATTGCCCGATTGTACTGTAGTTGTGTTATTTCTTTAAGTTTTTAAAGGCCATTAGAAGCAGTGTTCATGTACGTGTTTTTTTTTTCTTTTTTCTTTTTTTTTGGCATTGACTGGACAGGCACACAGCCAGAGTTTTCCACCTTTGTATGGAGCCAAGCTTTGTTCACTGGTGTGGACCATTAAATCCCATCATCCCCCTCATTTTTAAACCAAGGCCACTGAAAGACCGTGAGCACCTGTTTAAGTTAAAAAAATTAAGAGTCCATTGGAAGCATTTAAAACCCAGATTAGAGAAGAGAGTACAAATGGGAAGTATTAGGATTTTCTTTCATACTTTTCTTTTATTAGCAGACCTACATGCAAGCATTTTGGCTGCACAAAGATGGCTGTAGCCCCCCCAGTGACCGGCTGTGCAATTCAGTCATTAGCCACAAGTCAGGGAGTTGTTAAAATGCAATAAACCATAACATTTAACGCCCTTTCAATTCAGAGTTAATTTTAATGATCAAAAGATTGAGATTAGCACTTACTTTCTTTCACCTTTCATCTTTTGCAGAGCACACAGGTCCAGGAAGTAGTCATTTTGCAAGACGCTTTTATTCAAAGTGACATGTGGCGCTTTTGGTGCAGACTTGAGTCCGTTTGACATCAGATAATGATTTGTTTGGCAGGTCTGTTTTCCGAGCTTGTGTGTGGTTTGCCAGAGACAGTATAAGAAAGACGATCCGAATGGAAATCACTGGGGGAGTGTACCAAGATGCCCGCAGAGTCATGCAGTTTATACTACAAATTTTGTCTGCTGTTATGTAAAATTGCTTGTGATGTTCCTCATTTGTAAATCTCTATAATAAACGTCTAACAGCAAATGTAAATGTGAAAAAAACTATGATGAGAAAAAAAAAACATATAGCAGTGGGTGAAAATGAACTCTAGTTCAAATTAAGTATGAAAAAAACCTTACGGTATACTTCCCACCTATTGTAAGGGTAAACAAATACATCTTACCTGCATCTGCAGCAACAGCGACTTCCAGTACCTGCTGAGAATCTTGTCGACTGCAGGTGACTTTCTGCGCTCTTTGTTTTGTTTGGTCTGGCCTCTCTGTCCTCCTGCTGTGACCTCAGCGCATGTTTCTGGCACGTTAGAGATGCTCTTGCTCTGATTAGGGTAATTACAAACCATCTCTGCTCTCCCTGCTCCTCAAACCCCACTTGAGTGCGTATTCATCCATTTGTCTTAAAGTAATGAAATCCCTGGGGGAGGGGCGGGAGGTGCGGCGTGGCGGGGCGCCTCATTTCAGGAGCTATTAAGTAGCAAACGCGCTACTCGCTAGCACTTTTATCACTGCGCTCGTTAATCTCAGAGCCCTTCCGCTTCATGGAGCGGCTGCCATTGCGGTAATCACAATAAATCACACCGACAACTGCTGCGGCCCAACCGTGGTGCAACGGAAGAGAGCAGAGTAAATGCTAGAGCCCGCTCAAGCATGGAAGACCCGGTGGCTCTTTCCAGTAGCATGGGATGGAGTGTCTTTATATACAAAGTTAAAGTTTTTCTTCCATTAACCCTCTGGTATTGGGGGTCACATTTGTGTTGTTCGTGGTCAAAAGTGACCAAACACCTGAAAATGTAACTTTTTCAGTAAAATCAATGTGATATATTTTTCTTCAGTATTTTGAGATAATTTTATGTTACTATATTACTAATCCAATTTTTGAAGGCAGATTATTGCCATCTGGTGGGAATAAAAAAAGAAAAACATCTGCAATGCCATGGCGTAACCACTAGATTCCTATATAGCTCTATATAAAGAGGCCTGTAAATTCTGAGGTGGTTTTTAGACATACAAACTTACTTTTATTAGGCTGAGGATTTGTATATTTAGGCATTCTCAAAAGACTACTTTTTGTCAAGGTTTAGATGTATTTTGTTTGAAATGTTGATTTGAAATGTCAGTTTTTGCATACATTTTACTACAGTCAAACTTACATATAATATCAAAATTCAATAAAAATGTAACAAATTGAACAGGAATTCTTTATCAGAGCTCAAATCAATGTGGGTCTATTGTCAATAGTGTAGTGATGAAGCGCTGCTTACACAGAAGTCACTTTCGAACCGTGTCCAACTTGAACCTGTTGAGAAATTTGAGGAAATCTTTCGCCCTTATGCAAAACTCCCAATCACACACATTCCTATTGATAGTTTTCACGTGTCGTCACACCCTGAGGGGAACGCCCCCCCTGGCGGGCAAAACAAGGCTTTACTCCATTGGCCGCCAGTCATTTTTACCAGGTTTGTAGTAAGATCTAATGCAGTAAGACAGTGATATTAAAAGACCAAATTCAATATACACCTTATTGACTATGCATACTTTGTACAGGCAAACAAATGAACACAGAATATTAATGCAACACGAGGTTTCTAGTTAAGCGTTTTGTTTTTTTTTCATTGAAAACCATTATAAAGAATATGTGTTGCGTTCATATTCTGTGCTCATCTGCTCGCCTGTATATTGTATGCATCATCAAAAAGGGTTAAACTGAATTTGATCTTTTAATATCACTGTTTTAGTACATTAAGGCACTTTAAGGGTGGGTTGTACTAAGGATTCTTTAGCCTGGAGTCGGTTCACCCTCCGCCTATGCTGCTTGATCAGCCCTTTCATTCTAACGGTCTTTCAGCGTCGTTAATCTGTGTATAAAATTAAGTGGTGCAACACAACTCGATTTAAAATAAAACCCAGATCAACAAATCCTTGATTAGTGTTAAACTTTGCTTATTATAACCACCCAATGTTTTTTACGTTAGCTTTTAAAAAAATCGTCCCGCTGTTTTTAGTGATATAAATCACTGCAGGTGCATATGGATCACAAATCCAAAACTTGCATCTTGTTTACATATTTTTGCTTTTAAGATGGAAAATTGACAGGCTTGTGCTGCAGTTACATGGTTGTTTTGCCAGCCAGGGCTCCGCAACAGTCACGTGACTGAAAACTATGAATTGGAATGTCTGGATTTTGTGTGCAATTTTTTTTTTTTGAGCAATGGTAAATGTGATTGCACTAAAACTGATTATGCAAAATGATACTTTTTAAAAAACATGCATGTGGCGACATTTCTTTAAAGGTGCCCAAGAATGCTTTTTCACAAGATGTAATATAAGTCTAAGGTGTCTCCTGAATGTGTCTGTGAAGTTTCAGCTCAAAATACCCCATAGATTTTTTTTTAATTAATTTTTTTAACTGCCTATTTTGGGGCATCATTAACTATACACTGATTTTGGCAGCGCGCCGCCCCTTTAATTCGCCTGCTCCCTGCCACACGAGCTCTCGACTATAGTACAGTGCATTTACAAAGTTCACACAGCTAATATAACCCTCAAATGGATCTTTACAAGACGTTCGTCATGCATGCTGTATGCATGCTTCGAATTATGTGAGTATAGTATTTATTTTGATGTTTACGTTTGATTCTGTATGAGTTTGAGGCTATGCTCTGTGGCTAACGGCTAATGCTACACTGCTGGAGAGATTTATAAAGAATGAAGTTGTGTTTATGAATTATACAGACTGCAAGTGTTTAAAAATGAAAATAGTGACGGCTCTTGTCTCCGTGAATACAGTAAGAAACGATGGTAACTTTAACAGTACATTAGCAACATGCTAATGAAACATTTAGAAAGACAATTTACAAATATCACTAAAAATATCATGATATCATGGATCATGTCAGTTATTATTGCTCCATCTGCCATTTTTCGCTGTTGTTCTTGCTGGCTTACCTTGTCTGTGCACAGATCCAGACGTCAATACTGCCTTTCCTTGTCTAATGCCTTGAACATGGGCTGGCATATATGCAAATATTGGGGTCATACATATTAATGATCCCGACTGTTACGTACTGTAACAGTCGGTGTTATGTTGAGATCCACGTGTTTTCCGGAAGTCTTTTAAACAAATGAGATTTACATAAGAAGGAGGAAGCAATGAGGAAGCTCTTCACATCAGTGCAATGCTGTACCAGATGAGCTACCCAAAAATTGGTATGATTTTGGAGTTTTGAGCATTTTTGAAGCAAAAATGTAGGTAGAGACACGTTTTGTCTAGTTCCTCAACATAACCATCTTCTCAACACAAAGCTGCTTCTCTAAGCTTATTTAAGCTTTTGGTGCTTTTTCAGCAATAACACAGACGGCACCTTAGCGGTGTGGAAAAGCTCCGCTGCTATTAACATATCTGTAGCTTGATGTATGAGTCCTTATGGAGGAGTATCCCTGCACAGTGATTGTAAGCAAAAAAATAAGCTGGCTCAGGTCCTTCGCTAATTAACTGGAGTTAATCTCTCAAACGCTGCAATATAATTACAACGACACTTAATGCACAGCGTGTTAAGTTTCCTGTACTGGTATGCATGCCTGCGTGTTAAGCGGCGTTGTGTTGATTGATGTTTGGGGAAGCCGGTGTCAAGAGGTGTTTATTTCACAAGCGGTGGGCTCTCTGACAGTCCTTTCATATGTGTGTGTAATATACAACCGAGACAAAATTTAGAGCAGCCCTGCACACTACACTGAAGCCCTTTGAAATGCTGTAACCCAACAAGTGCAGGCGCCGTGGGCCTCAAGAGCGATACGGCCGGCTTTTGTTCTGCTAGAGCGGGGCTTGACACGCCATTAGTCACCAGCAGGTCAACAGAGACACAACGAGCAAGAGGAACACATTTTTCCAACACATTAGACCAGACCAAAGAGTGCAAAGAGTACAGACACTGATAAAAGATATAGAAAGAGAGAAAGTGCATGCTATCTAAAGTTACTAAATAAACAAAAAAGGAGGAAAAAAAAGAATATATGTATGGATGTATGCGTTTGTGTAACACACTCACATGTAGGATTTAATGATTTTTATACTGTACAAACTGTAATTCTTTCCCCTAACTATAAACACTAGGGCTGGGTATTGACACCATTTTCACGATTGGATTCGATTACTATTCACATGCTTCTGATTCGATTCGATTACGATTACGATTACGGTTACGATTACGGTTACAGTTACGGTTACGATTACATTTCCGATTCAATATCGATTATTTTGGATGTAGTATTTCAGTTACAGTACATGGCAAATTTTCTAGAGGAAAAAATTTCTCAACTAATGCTGTAAACTACACATGTAAGTCAGTTGGTACTACTATAATAATGCTGAAGGTTAAATTAACTTACAAACACTTAAATTACACTCAATGATGTTTTTATTATAAATACAATTTAGAATTACATAATCATATTTCTACAATTCATTTTTTTGAATCGCGGGTGTCATAACTGATTTATTCAAACATGCATTAAATATTGAAAAACATTAACAATTATAATGAATATGTGTAATGTGCATAGCTTTTATCAGAATGCTATAGAGTTCATTTTTCTAGCTGACTAATGAGTTTATGGTCACTATGTTTTTCTGAGGTAAATGTGATGTTACTTGACATTGTTTACAAGCTGCTTTACTGACGTCTTTCTGAGGTTGAAACACTGATTGAGCTATAACACGAGACATAATACAGATTTTGGTAAGTTGTACTGTATATTTTAACATACCTTCAGATGTTTATTTATGTTTATTTCACACTGTAACTGGTATTAAAGCGGAGGAGAGGATGTTCATATGCACTCCGTGCTGCCGCTTCTCTTCAAGTTACGGAAAAAAAACGAAACTGCCGCCGTGTTCGTTCCGTAAGTAGAATAGGGAAGGCGTAGAACATTCAGCGTAAGCGTTATGAAGAATGCGGAAGCGGAAAGTACATTCAAGGCGATATTTTGTTTAAAAAGCATAAACGGTTGTATTTTTTTCGAAAATGAACGATCGATTCGCTAGATAAGACCCTTTTTACTCATCTGGTATCGTTTAAAGCCCTTGAAGCTGCACTGAAACTGTCATTTTGACCTTCAATCTGTTGGTAGCCATTGAAATCCACTGTAAGGAGAAAAATCCTGGAATGTTTTCCTCAAAAACCTTCATTTCTTTTTGACTGACGAAAGAAAGACATGAACATCTTGAATCTCATAATAAGATGGACGTCATTTGAAATCTGAGACTTTGCTTCATATCAAAAGTAACAAAGCACAAAGATTATTGCCATTTATAGGATGGGAGGCGTGACAGAATGCTCATTCATCAACTGAAAACAGACTAGACTAATCAATTCTTGGGACTTAAGAATTGATATTGGTTCGTAAAAATGAGAATCGATTAAAAATCAATATTTTTTACCCAGCCCTACTAAACACAACCCTTACATAAAACTTTCTGCATTTTTATATTTACAAAAAACATCACTGACGGGGTATATATATATACTATACGTTAGGGGTGTAATACAGAATTCACGGTCGGTACGTACCTCAATTTTGGGGTCACGGTTCAGTACATTTACATGTCCGCCCCATTAATGAGAGTTCATTAACATGCGGTGACAGTGCAGATGCACAAAGTGCAATATTACACTTTTTCAAGAAATCACGGAAAGATGAGCAAGAAGGAGTTTTAGCAAGAAGGAGTTTGAGCAAGAAGTGATTTTGTCTCATTATAACAGCAGAAACAACAATACTCTGTGGTTATACAGGTAAGAGTAAGGCATCATTCGAAACTGAGGGATCAATTTTTATTTGTGTACAATTACAATAAAAACAAAACATTGTGCTTTTGTAAAAGCTTTCTGCCATCCCAGTTTCCTTACCGTGAAGCTTGTGAAGTGCGTCAAAAAAAATGTATCGAGCATATAGCTCTTGTATACCACCTGAACACGCCATTCCTGTTTTGGGTTGGTGCATAGATAATCTCTTCTTCTTTTGCTCTCTTTCCTGTTGTGGCAGTTAGCAAACAACATTGCATTACCGTGTGCGCCTCCTTCTGGATTGGAGTGTGGATCACCTGTGACTGACTGTATAAGTCGTCCGACTGTATGCACTGAACCATAACGGTTTGGGATGAATATATGTACCGTTACACCCCTACATTATATATATATATATATATAAACCCTTTTATCCAAAGTGACTTACAAATGAGGAACATTACAAGCAATTTATCAGACAAGGGAATCAATACTGCCAATGCCGCAATCCTCATTTTAAAGAGTATGGACAAAAGCTGGTAATAATTAAAGGTGCAGTAAGTAGATTTTGAACGACGCTGTTGGACATTGTTGATATTTGAAATCAACTCAAACAAACCCAGCCCTCTCTTCATTGCTCCGCCTCCAAATCTCACACTCCAATCTCAACCACCCTGCTCCAAGTCGGTCTTGAACCCAGGCCCAGTCGCTGCTGACATGCAAGGCAAATGCACTAACAATTACTCTAAACACCTCATTCTCTAGCGGTCGTCAGTGTGCAGTAGTTTAACTGCAAAACTCTCACTATCTGGCCACTGTTACACACGCAATGCAAGTGGATGTCTGTTTATCACAGCTGACGCGCAACAAAATGGTTCACGAAAAATAAAGAGCAGCTGATGAATGAATGACAAGGAAGCACAATTAACGTATGGTATACAAGAGTAAATACAAAGCGTTCGTTGTTAGTCGCAAACAGCACAGCAGATCCAGACAATCAAAACTGTGTTAGAAGTGGGATCAAAGCAGTCTCTGCATCTGATTTCAGGCCAGCCCGCTTAGCTCTCTCCAGCACTGGAAAGCTTTTCTAATATAAATGTGGGTCCTAAAGCGCTTGCCCAGTCATAAACCTTCATTCCAGTGATATTCTTTTGAGCTCGTTTGTATTGTGTTCACTGCTGTCTTAAAGCACAAGCTTATAAACAAATTAGTTTAAAGCTTAGTGTCTTACACAAGTTCAGTCAAAAAAGAAATATGTTCTTCTAATCAAGGAAATGCCATGTCTATTTTTATCACATTTCCAGTAAAATAATTGTGGCCTAATAACACATGCTTGAGTTCATGTTGCATTATTTACACTAACATACAAACACAACAGGGCTGACGGGTCTGACCGTACACAAGGCCTCCTCTGATGTGTGTCAGAGTTATAAGCAAACCCATTTGCACTGCCTGTTCTGGTAATGTCTTTGCCCTTCATATAAACCCTTCCAGATGGCACAAGTGTGTGTGTGTGTGCTTTTTTTGTTTTGTTTTTTTGCCATTGCTTGGGAAGCATTGTTCAACATCTGTTCTTTGGCTTATGGTACATAACTCTGATACACACAGTCACAGATTGAGCACCGTTGGCGCACTGTGTGGTCCAAAGCCCAGGGGGAAGGATGCTCTTAATAAAACTTGACCCATCTGAACCAAGAACTTATTAAACCAGTTATCTCAAACATCACATGGACCACAATGCTTTTTTTGTACATGGAAAATTATGTATCGACTCTTTGTAGCAGCTTCATTTAATTGTGTGTCTTCTGCTATTAGCAGCAGAAACCCTGGAGAATTTCTTTCTAGCAGCTTTTCCAGAAAGCACTAAAGTAAACTCAGCTAATCAGGGTTCGCAAAGTGTCTCTTTTACATATTTCCCATAAGATCAGTCTTATGATGTGTGTGTATATATATATATATATATATATATATATATATATATATATATATATATATATATAGTACTGAATTGGTAATACCATTCTTTAAAATGTCTTCTATTGTGTGAATATTGTAATAACGAAAATGTGATTTTGTTTTTGTTGTGGTTTTACCATCTGATAACATGGTAACATGTTACACACTGTTGTTCAAAAGCTTGGGGTCGGTAACATTTGTTAATGTTTTGGAAATAAGTGTCATTATGCTCATGTTTATACAATCAAAAAAGCAGTAAAAACAGTTATATTAAAATATTATTACAATTTAAAATAACTATTTTGTATTGGAATATATTTTAAAATGTAATTTGCTCCTGTGATGCAAATCTGAATTTTCAGCATCATTACTCCAGT
The DNA here is from genome assembly GCF_018812025.1 of Megalobrama amblycephala. Lineage (NCBI taxonomy): Eukaryota > Metazoa > Chordata > Actinopteri > Cypriniformes > Xenocyprididae > Megalobrama > Megalobrama amblycephala. Next base: position 20,677,170 of record NC_063060.1, on the reverse strand, counting down.
CTTCAGTGTCACATGATCCTTCAGAAATCATTCTAATATGATGATGATTATTATTATTATCAGTGTTGAAACAGTTGTACTGCTTCATATTTTTGTGAAAACTGTGATACTTTTTTTAGGATGCTTTTCTGAATAGAAAGTTCAAAAGGGCATTTATTTGAAATAGAAATCTGTTCTTTACTGTCACTTGAACAATGAACATTACACTTGCACTTATACTTACACTTGTTATATGTGTGTGCATTTATAGCCATACAAATGTCGGCTTTACCTGAGTATCACCCAATTGATCTAAAATTTGCAGTAAAATTTTAAATTACGTTTTTTTTTTTTCTTTTTTTTTTCACAAATGAGCAAAGCATCACACACACCAGTGTAAATCTGTTTCTCTGTGTAGTCTTTTATTATCACGCTTCTGCCGCATCTTTGTATCACAGAGCCGCTCTTTGAAACGCTGTGCACATATACTTCAAAGAGTGACAGTTCCTTTGCATTAAGGTCTCTTTAGCTCTGCCATTAACCAGATAATCAGTCTGAAATGAGTTCACTGTGCAGACGACGAGCCTTTGGAAATATTGCCATTTAAATTTAAATTGCATTTTTAATATATTCCATTTCAGACATCTCACATTTCTTTTAACTTATTTCCATAATATGTTTTTTTTCCCCCACCACCGTCTTTATATCCTGTAAGTGTATGCACGTTTTTAAAGGTGATCATTTTAGTTATGCTGTGAGCCCATATGGAACTGAGGTACAGGAAATAGAAAACAGCCCAGATGAGCCCTCAACTGCCTGAAGATCAGCCACGCAAAAACATCTTAGACCCAGCATCCACTAGTACAAAACATATCTCAGGAGACATATATTAAACATAAATGAAAACTCAATGAAAGGATTAGTTCACTTCAGAATTAAAATTTCCTGATCATTTACTCATCCCCATGTCATTCAGAATGTTTAAGTCTTTCTTTCTTCAGTCGAAAAGAAATGAAGGTTTTTGAGGAAAACAATCCAGAATTTTTCTCCATATAGTGGACTTCACTGGAGTTCAACGGGTTGAAGGTCCAAATTGCAGTTTTTCAAAGGGCTCTACACGATCCCAGACGAGGAATAAGGGTCTTATCTAGCGAAACGGTCATTTTCTAGACAAAAAGAAATAAATAAATATACTTTTTAACCACAAATGCTCATCTTGCACTAGCTCTGCAATGCGCCACGCATTACGTAATCACGTTGGAAAGATAACGTGTAATGTAGACGGAAGTACCGCGGTAGGGACCTGCAATTTGGACCTTCAACCCATTGAACTCCAGTGAAGTCCAATATATGGAGAAAAATCCTGGAATGTTTTCCTCAAAAACCTTCATTTATTTTCGACTGAAGAAAGAAAGACTTAAACATCTTGAATGACATGGGGGTGAATAAATGATCAGGAAATTTTAATTCTGAAGTGAACTAATCCTTTAAGTGTTAAAGGTGCCAAGATGTAATATAAGTCTAAGGTGTCCCCTGAATGTGTCTGTGAAGTTTCAGCTCAAAATACCCCATAGATTTTTTTTTATTAATTTTTTTTAACTGCCTATTTTGGGGCATCATTAACTATGCACTGATTTTTTCAGCACGGCCCCTTTAAGAGATGCGCTCCCTCTGCCCCATGAGCTCTCGACTATATATACATCGCATAAACAAAGTTCACACAGCTAATATAACCCTCAAATGGATTTTTACAAGATGTTCGTCATGCATGCTGTATGCATGCTTCGAATTATGTGAGTAAAGTATTTATTTAGATGGTTACCTTTGATTCTGTGTGAGTTTGAGGCTATGCTCTGTGGCTAAAGCTAACATTACACACTGTTGGAGAGATTTATAAAGAATGAAGTTGTGTTTATGCATTATACAGACTGCAAATGTTTAAAAATGAAAATAGCAACGACTCTCGTCTCCGTGAATACAGTAAGAAACGATGGTAACTTTAACCACATTTAACAGTATATTAGCAACATGCTAATGAAACATTTAGAAAGACAATTTACAAATATCACTAAAAATATCATGATATCATGGATCATGTCAGTTATTATTGCTCCATCTGCCATTTTTCGCTGTTGTTCTTGCTTGCTTACCTTGTCTGTGCACAGATCCAGCCGTTAATACTGCCTTTCCTTGTCTAATGCATCGAATGGGCTGGCATTATGCAAATATTGGGGTCATACATATTAATGATCCCGACTGTTACGTAACAGTCGGTGTTATGTTGAGATCCGAGTGTTTTCCGGAAGTCTTTTAAACAAATGAGATTTACATAAGAAGGAGGAAACAATGGGGTTTGAGACTCACTGTATGTCTTTTCCATGTACTGAACTCTTGTTATTCAACTATGCCGAGGTAAATTCAAATTCTGATTCTAGGGCACCTTTAAATTTGTCTATATAAAAACAGACACAAATGAGAAATTAAAGTACTTCTGTTGTGCTTTTTTGGATATTACCTGTCATGTAGTGTTTTAAAAGCTGTTTGTGAATGTAAAAGCTCTGCAAAGTTTTAAACATCAAAGGTCACAATAAATAAAGTTATTGTCTTCTAAATGAAAGAGCTGACTCTTTAGCTGACTGCTAAAAAGAGTCGTCAGTTATTCCAGTTTTACTTCCTGCTCGAACCTATGCAGGTTTGTAACAAATTTTGGCTTCATTGGCTGCCTGTGAAAAATGTTTACATTGACTCTCAAACACTGCGGTTGTAGCTGAGGCCTGGGAGAGTTTGGTTCGTGTTGTTGACATGTTGAGATGATGCTGTTTCCAATCAGAGCAGAGTAGGCTCTCGGAAAGGAGGGGTTTAGAGAGACTGAATCCTTTATCGACTCGTTTCAGAGACTGTGAGAAAAGAGATCATGATACAATATATATTATGAGAAAATGAAAGTGTGTTTTGATCTTGGATGCATATAAAACTATTGTAGGAGACCTCCAGAACAAGATTATAATATCTTAGAAAATGTGAGACATTTGAGAGCTTATTGAAATTCTGGAGGATGTACATGCAGCTTTATCTGAGAAACAGGAGACTTCATATAATCTCATTGCTGTCCAAGAGAAATAGAGATACTGAGATTGAGATTTCCATTATGATTTCTTCCCTATGGCATGTACAGATAAAGAAAACAACAAGAAAAAACGGAAGTGTTCTCTCTGCAAGAACAGACTTTTCAGGATCACCGCTGAGAAAGTGTATTGAGTCTCGAATCAAAGAGCTTGTTTGAACAGACATCAGCTTTGCTCCAGTTCACTACTGTGAGGATTTCTCTTTTCATATCTGAATGTGTGTTCTTTTGTCTTCAGTGATCTGCTGTCTCGTAACATTTCACAAAAAAAAAAAAAAAAATGACCAAAGGGGTTTTCTGTGGTTTAGAAACAATCTCTTTGTTTACTCTCAGTTCAGTTGATGCTGTATTGTGTTTTGAACTCCACAGCATATTTTCAGGATATTCATTTCAAGCAGCATGAAGGACATCAAAGCTTTCTAGTATTTGTGCTGAAAACAGATGAATTCCTCACATTACAGTAAACCTCTAGTGCTCAGATTGATTAAAACCACACAGTGTAATTTATGAATAAGGGTTAAATCTCATAGGTTATTACAAACATCAAATTGCATTCAATAGTGGTGTATGTTCAGAACGCAGCAATGAAGCTAGAAAACAGAAATGACAGAAACAGCAGCATGATTACAAAATCAGTCTGGAAAGTAAAAGAAATCTGAATGGCTGAAGAACTTTTTTTTGACTAGTAATTGCAGGAATTTGACCAGCTGTCTGCTCTGGGTTTGATTTCCATGGGACACACAAAATGATCAAATATAGTCTGAAGTCACTTAGGATAAAAGTGTATGCAAATGTAAAAGATCTGCAAAGTTTCAAAGATCAAAGTGCATGATAAATAGAGTTATTGTGTCCTAAATGAAAGAACTGATTCTGAACTACTTGAAACAAGTCATCAGAAATTCCAGTCTTACTTCCTGTATGAACATTTGTAGGTTTGTAACGAATTTGCATAATGTCAGCCTATGGTCTTCAGTGGCTGTCCGCGAATAACATCTACATTGACTGCCCTCAAACACCTGCAAGGGTTTGGTTCATGTTGTCGACATGTCGAGAAGATGCTGTTTTCTGCACTGCAGAAGCAAATCCACTTTGATGAACTTCCAAAGGATGAGGTTTGTGCTCTAATTGATGCCATCGTTACTATTCATATCACTATGTATCAAGTGCTGAGGAAGCCTCCGGAGCTGAAATTCAGATATGGTAATGGCCGCTTGGTTTCTGACATACGCTGTAAGCGGTCAGCCAATCACAACAGACTGGGCCATCTGACCAATCAGAGCAGAGAAGACTCTTGGAAAAGAGGGGTTTACAGAGACTGGATCCTTTTTAGTACCATTCAACACACTAAGAGAAAAGAGGTGATGCTGCAATGTATATTATGAGAAAATTAAAGTGTGTTTTTTTTTTTTTTTTTTTTTTTTACCTTGGATGCATGTAAAACTATTGTAGGATACCTCCAGAACCAAATTAGAAGCATAATAGGGACAGTTTAACCCTCTGTTGTTGTTCGGTCATTTTAGTCCGAAAAACAAAAGGTTTTGAATTTTTAAAAATCTCTACTTCATTGGAATGGTATGAAACTCAGTGACTTTTGTGGCAGTTGCTATGTGACCACAAAAAAAAAAAAATTGTGGACTTCAGTCACACTTGTGTTGTTCACAGTCAAAAATAACCGCCATAGGAAATGAATGGGAAATATGCAAAAATAAGAAAATACAGAGAATTTTTTTTTTTTTTTTGTGTGTTTACAATCTACAAATCATCCACAATGCAGGAAAAAAGTGCATAGCAATGAAGGGGTGACATTATGTCAATATAGTGCAAAATAGACATGTTGTGCCAGAAGACTCAAATAAGAGGTTTGATATAGCTCTGACAAAGCACTCCTGTGCATTTTTGTTACATTTTTGTTGAATTTAGATGTTATGTGTAACAAAATATCTTTATTTGTGTTCAATCAACATTTCAAAAAAAAAAAAAAAAAAAAAAATCTAAACCTTGACAAAAAGTTGCCTTTGAGAATGTCTAAATATATATCAAAATTTACAACTTAATAAAAAAGTATTTGTCTAAAAACAATGAGAATTTTAAGTCTTTTTACAAACCTGATTCCAAAAAAGTTGGGACACTGTACAAATTGTGAATAAAAACAGAATGCAATGATGTGGAAGTTTCAAATTTCAATATTTTATTCAGAATATAACATAGATGACATATCAAATGTTTAAACTGAGAAAATGTATCAATTTAAGGGAAAAAATAAGTTGATTTTAAATTTCATGGCATCAACACATCTCAAAAAAGTTGGGACAAGGCCATGTTTACCACTGTGTGGCATCCCCTCTTCTTTTTATAACAGTCTGCAAACGTCTGGGGACTGAGGAGACAAGTTGCTCAAGTTAAGGAATAGGAATGTTGTCCCATTCTTGTCTAATATAGGCTTCTAGTTGCTCAACTGTCTTAGGTCTTCTTTGTCACATCTTCCTCTTTATGATGCGCCAAATGTTTTCTATGGGTTAAAGATCTGGACTGCAGGCCATTTCAGTACCCAGATCCTTCTTCTATGCAGCCATGTTGTTGTAATTGATGCAGTATATGGTCTGGCATTGTCATGTTGGAAAATGCAAGGTCTTCCCTGAAAGAGATGACGTCTGGATGGGAGCATATGTTGTTCTAGAACTTGGATATACCTTTCAGCATTGATGGTGCCTTTCCAGATGTGTAAGCTGCCCATGCCACACGCACTCATGCAACCCCATACCATCAGAGATGCAGGCTTCTGAACTGAGCGCTGATAACAACTTGTGTTGCCCTTGTCCTCTTTAGTCCGGATGACATGGCGTCCCAGTTTTCCAAAAAGAACTTCAAATTTTGATTCGTCTTACCACAGAACAGTTTTCCACTTTGCCACAGTCCATTTTAAATGAGCCTTGGCCCAGAGAAAACGCCTGCGCGATTAGATATGGCTTCTTTTTTGACCTATAGAGTTTTAGCCGGCAACGGCGAATGGCACGGTGGATTGTGTTCACCGACAATGTTTTCTGGAAGTATTCTTGAGCCCATGTTGTGATTTCCATTACAGTAGCATTCCTGTATGTGATGCAGTGCCGTCTAAGGGCCCGAAGATCACGGGCATCCAGTATGGTTTTCCGGCCTTGACCCTTACGCACAGAGATTGTTCCAGATTCTTTGAATCTTTGGATGATATTATGCACTGTAGATGATGATAACTTCAAACTCTTTACAATTTTTCTCTGAGAAACTCCTTTCTGATATTGCTCCACTATTTTTCGCCGCAGCATTGGAGGAATTGATGATCCTCTGCCCATCTTGACTTCTGAGAGACACTGCCACTCTGGGAGGCTCTTTTTATACCCAATCATGTTGCCAATTGACCTAATAAGTTGCAAATTGGTCCTCCAGCTGTTCCTTATATGTACATTTAACTTTTGCAGCCTCTTATTGCTACCTGTCCCAACTTTTTTGGAATGTGTAGCTCTCATGAAATCCAAAATGAGCCAATATTTGGCATGACATTTCAAAATGTCTCACTTTCAACATTTGATATGTTATCTTTATTCTATTGTGAATAAAATATAAGTTTATGAGATTTGTCAATTATTGCATTCCTTTTTTATTCACAATTTGTACAGTGTCCCAACTTTTTTGGAATCGGGTTTGTATATAGAGCTATATAGCAATCTGCTTGTCACATATGCCTTCAGAAACTTGATTTTAACTGCATTGTCTCTATTTTAACATGAAATACTGCTTTAATTGAAAAATAATAAAAAAATATTAGAAGAAAAAAAAAGTGACTTTTGACCACGAACAACACAAGTGTGACCCAAAATGAACAATACCAGAGGGTTAGCAAAATATTATTTCTGTACTATAAAAATCGCCAGCGTAAAATTTATTTGAACCCATACTTAAAAGAACATTTGTAAAGCATAGTTACTCAAAGCTATGTGTGTTAAACATAAATCAAGTAAAATTCTGAATACATAATTTTATTTAAAAACAAATACTATTAGTTCTTGTCAGATCCTGGCAATATTTTAACGTTTGTGTTATAAGCATAATCTCTTTTCAAATAACCAGCGTTCTCAGCTCCAGTAGTTTATGAGATCAGCTCGAGTCAATGTTTTCACTCATGGCTTGTGTCACACAATGAAAACCACACATGCATGTTTGCTCTCTAATTAATCACTTCTGCCACCAAGCTGTGGCTTCCTGTTTACTCGCGAGCTTTATTTATCAAGATAGATAGCTGATGAACGAAAAAAACACACTAGCATTTTGTATTTGCATGCAGCATTAAGTTTCTGTCAAATTTATATGTAAATGAATATTTGCACATTTACAAGCAATACATCATAATTGATTTTTTTTCTGTCAGGGTGATTTGGAGTCATTTCAATGTGGGGTTCACAAAAGCAAAAGAGCGTGGCGGACAAGCCGACTGAAATAAATACTCAGTGCTCTGAGTCAAACATATCGCCTGGGAGAATGGCACACAAACTGTGGTTATGAATGAAATTATAAAGCAATATACAACTATTATTCACAATGTTTAAACAAACAGCTATGACAGTTTATATAATCTGATAAATGCACCCCAAAAATAAATAAATAAATAAGGCTAAGTATGCTTCTGTGAGAGAGAGAGAAAAAAAAAAACCCTTATAAGATCGTTCACCTGATTATGTATAAGGCCGAGAATAGAAGCAGCCTCCAGTTCTTGTATAATGAAAGGTCAGGAAGGAAAGCATGTGGAAATGTTCCTGTCCTGTGGCTGTTTTACTTTCACCTTTTAAGGTTTTGGAGTCAGACTTTTCCACAGGACCTGCTGCTGCAAGCGGTCAAGTCTCTTTGACTGTAACTTATTATAAATTTAGAGCAGATTGGATCCGATTACAGGGGCTGGAGGCTTCTTTAAAAATACACAGACTGACAATGCTTTATGAGTTATGGTTTTCCATAAACCAAACATTTATTCTACAGATTTGTTGATAATTTGACCTTATTCTTATTTGCAAGTGTAATTATCATATATTTAGATTAAAAAAAAAAAAACATCTATAAAATATCTACTGAATATAAAAATTGGATCTTTTTTTTATCTTAAGTATAAACAACAACACCGTCAAAAGTTTAGAGTTCATCCTAAAATCGAAAAATAGGACTCACTCCCAAATAGGATGTTGAAAATAGGCTGCCAGAAATGCATTATTTCTGGTGAATTTTAACAGTGTGCATCCATTCATGATTTTTCAGCTATTGTTACCTTGAACAATGGAAGAGAAGTTGTTTCTGATGATTGTCTTTTTTTTTTTTTCTTTTTTTTTAAAGTTGTGCCAAAGCTGTCTCAAAGCTGTAAAGGGATAGTTTACCCAAAACTGAAAATTCTGTCATCATTTACTTACCCTCGTGTTGTTCCAAACCTGTATGAGTTTCTTTCTTCTCTTGAACACAAAAGAAGATATTTTGAAGAATGTTTGTAACCAGACAGTTGATGGCACCCATATACATCCATTTTTTTCCCAATCGAAGTCAGTGGCTACTATCAAATTTGCAGAATTTGCATTGACATTCAGACATTTTTAAGTGGGAAACACTTTTTAGGAATACTTTACACATATTTAATACATAGTGTGAGTATTCAGATTGTGACACAGCCTTTTTATACACGTTCCTATGCTTTCTAATCAAGAGCTAGTCATACTCACTAATATTAGAAAAGTAATAAAAGAGGGAATGAGACTATGAGAAAGAGTCAAGCTCCCAGCTTAGATATTTTTAGCAGTTTATCATAATGAGTTATAAATGGGTCTCCCTCACTCAACAGGAGCTCAGCAGACCACTTAAAATGATGTAGCCCATCCTAATGACAGTAATGACACACACACACACAAGCATCCTGTCCTTCCTTTCCAGCTTAAAACGTTTAATTCTCTGTCCACTCTCCTCTCCTCACCCTTTACGCATCACTGACCTTTAATCTGTGTCGCATGGAAATGCTTAACGTCTTCCGGATGCTAATCTGAATTCCCATAAACGGGCTTTCAGCCTACAGATTTCACGATAACATTAACAAAAACATAAACAGAAAACAAAAGAATTAGCAGGGGGATCTCATGGCTGAATGAATACACATATGAAATGTAGCACATCACAAGATCCAGATATAATCCTCAGAGGAACAGGAAGTGTTTCTGTTTTGCTGAATGACTCTGTCAGAACATAATACAATAAAACTACTGATATGACCTTTTTTAATCATATCATGTGGCTTTCGGTTTTGCAGTCTCATGGTCGGTGCAAATACAATTTGATAAGCAGTCCATCTTACACTCTTAAAAATAAAGGTTCCAAAAGGGGGTTTTCACAGTGATGCCATAGAAGGACAATTTTGTCTTTCATAAAGAACCTTTTAGTGGACAGTTCATAAAAATCATAATTATGTAATAACTATGGAATTATGTAATAAAATATACCAATAAGTATGTAATAAGTACAACTATGTAATAACTATGTAATAACTACGTGATTATGTAGTAACTAAGTACACCAATAAGAATGTAATAAGTACAACTAAGTATGTAATAACTAGATAATTATGTAATAACTAAGTACAACAATAAGTATGTTGTAAGTACAACTAAGTATTTAATAACTATGTAATTATGTAATAACTAAGTAACCAAAAATAAAGTGCAACAGTCAGGTTCCAGAACTAAAAATATCATCCTTTTTTTTTTTTTTTTTCCATAGGAAATTGGTCGATAATTATAAACCTTTAAAAGAGACCTACTTTGAGCTATGAGGTTGTTAATCCATGGTTTTTGCTTCTGCTGAAGCTGTCAGTCCCTATTATTTCAACTTATTTTTAAAATAATCATGTTTAACAGGAATCCCTGTTGAAAAACTACATTACCCTATACAGAAAATTGCACAAATCAGAGAGTTGAAATAAGCAAGATGTGCCAAAATAGCTCTTTAGCTCCACCCACTCCCATGAAGCACTGCAACTGATGTAATTTTATATATAATGTGTGAAATCAGCAATTGTAAATGAGTAGTTCTACAATACTCCATCGTTTTTAATTTGATTATGTTCACAATGCTTTATGGGATTGTAGTTCTTTCCCTCACTAAAGTTAAGTCTTGTACCTTTGCCTTTTTGTCCAATTTTTAAATATTTTTTTGCTTCAAATCAAAGTTTGTAGTCTTGTGATTCACTGGTTGGTTTGGTTAATGGCTTTAACTCTTTAACAAAGACTTTTATTAAATAAACAAGATACATTTTTTAAAAAACCTTCAAGAACCAGCACCACTGAAAAAAGTGGACGGGCACTGTTGAACTCTGGAACATATAAAACATTATAAAATTATGGTAATATATTGCCCCTTATAGCTATTTGTGCTAAACTCAAGCTAAACTCATTCCCTTAAAACCCATTATGACTTAACTTGAGAATAGTTATGACTTTCTCCTCACATTCATCTCTTTTCTTTTTCCAAAAAAACATGCAAAAAGCATTGACAAACTCCTCTTCTATTATACAAGGTGTTGTGAGTAATCAGATGAGAAAGTATGCACTGTAAAAAATATTTTATGTACAACTTTAAACGTTTATAGGAGTATGTTTTACATAAAATTTCTACTTCAGTTATTGTACTTCAAAAATCATGTTTTTATTCAGTGTGTTACTGATTCTTTGTAATTATTTGTTCTTACTAGCCATATCTGAGTGATTTTTCTTCAGTGCATGCACGGATTTACTTTTCAAAAATCCACATTGTGAAAAGAAACAAATGTCCCCTTTGAGATCTCTTTGATATATCAATTGATTTCTGCTAGACGGCAATGAGACAAGTCCTGCTCGTCTGATGTTTCCCTAGAGAACAAGACCTCAGAAATCTCACACAAATCCCCTCTAAAGTTTCAGAAGAGATTTCAACAAAGTCTCACATTTGCCAAGATGCTTGTTTGCAATCAAAAGACAGTGATCACAATATGAACGCAAACATTTCTCATCAAATTAATCCAGATGATCTGAGCTGTCCTTTCATTTTTATACCACAGTACTGCATGTGAACAATTTGGGTGTATATTTAATTTTCTTTAGGAATTTTAAGAGACATGATACTTGAATGAAACATGGAGTGACTTGAGCTATAGAAGAACAATCTACATTCAGCATACTATGATTTGCAACACAATAGTCCTAATCTTGCATACTACCTATATACACAACAAACAGCATATGAATTAGATGCAGCCAAACAAAGGAACAATGTGCTCATGATTTTCACAAAAGTAAAGGGGGGGAAATGCAAAGTCCAGGTACTGATAATGCCTTTACTACAGCTTATGAACATGTTTGTTTAATGTGTTTAATTTTAAGATGACTAAATAATGAAATAAAGAGCTGAAGCAGCATGTAAAGAGTGTGTTAACCTCACTCTCACATAATCTCTCTCTATCACGCCTCCATTAAAATCAAGGACAGGATTAGAAAGCAGTTTCTGTCAATCCTCCCGTGTCTAGTCGCTGTTTACATTTTCCCAGGAAGGTGCGCTAAAACCTGTAACCATGGAAACAACCAGGAGCCAATCAGGAGTCCTTTTATGCGCATCATGTGACCCAGAGCCTGTTGAGAGATGCATTGAAGTTGGCAGTCAAGCTGTCTGCTGACTGCGTTTTATTAAAAGAAAAATACAAACCATTGAGACGGAAAAGCTCCTTAGAGCACAACGGAGAGGGAGAGCCGGGGGAACGAGAGGGCTACGGCTTTTACAGGTTGAAAAGGAAAAAGATTGTTGTCCTTTCATGTTGAGGATGCATTTCACAGCTCAGAGAAGGTGAATGAGTTGTAAACGATGGGGTGGATGTTTGCTTTGCTGAGACGATTGCTTATTCTAAACCATATATTTCTCATGAGGTTTGACAAAAAATAATAACATATCCAGGGATCCTCTGCTGTAGAATCTTCTATTACAACAGTCAGCTAGAAATCAAACCGAGCCCAGTGACCTGCACCTCTTTCTAATGTCTACATATAGGTAGCATCCTTCTAAGAGATCATCCTCAAAAAATGGAGCCTCGTAAGGGATTTGAAACAATACACATGATGGGTATATGTGTATGACTTCAGTCAGTGTTAGGGAGTTATCATGCTTTTCACTTTGAAATACTGATCCAAATAATTAGTAATTCCTTCTCAAGAATGTAGTAATACTTGAGTCATGACTAGTGGGTTACCATGATCATTATTCAAATTATTTATGAACCTGTATGTAATGGTTCTTAGTAGTCTCCGGGAGGTATGAAAAATTAGTACAAACCCGATTCCCAAAAAGTTGGGACACTGAACAAATTATGAATAAAAACAGAATGCAATGATGTGGAAGTTTCAAATTTCAATATTTTATTCAGAATACAACATATCAAATGTTTAAACTGAGAAAATGTATAATTTTAAGGGAAAAATAAGTTGATTTTAAATTTCATGGCATCAACACATCTCAAAAAAGTTGGGACAAGGCCATGTTTACCACTATGTGACATCCCCTCTTCTTTTTATAACAGTCTGCAAACGTCTGGGGACTGAGGAGACAAGTTGCTCAAGTTTAGGAATAGGAATGTTTATGATGCACCAAATGTTTTCTATGGGTGAAAGATCTGGACTGCAGGCTGGCCATTTCAGTACCCGGATCCTTCTTCTACGCAGCCATGATGTTGTAATTGATGCAGTATGTGGTCTGGCATTGTCATGTTGGAAAATGCAAGGTCTTCCCTGAAAGAGACAACGTCTGAATGGGAGCATATGTTGTTCTAGAACTTGGATATACCTTTCAGCATTGATGGTGCCTTTCCAGATGTGTAAGCTGCCCATGATACACGCACTCATGCAAGCCCATACCATCAGAGATGCAGGCTTCTGAACTGAGCGCTGATAACAACTTGGGTTGTCCTTGTCCTCTTTAGTCCGGATGACATGGCATCCCAGTTTTCCAAAAAGAATTTCAAATTTTGATTCGTCTGACCGCAGAACAGTTTTCCACTTTGCCACAGTCCATTTTAAATGAGCCTTGGCCCAGAGAAAACGCCTGCGCGATTAGATATGGCTTCTTTTTTGACCTATAGAGTTTTAGCCGGCAACAGCGAATGGCACGGTGGATTGTGTTCACCAACAATGTTTTCTGGAAGTATTCCTGAGCCCATGTTGTGATTTCCATTACAGTAGCATTCCTGTATGTGATGCAGTGCCGTCTAAGGGCCCGAAGATCACGGGCATCCAGTATGGTTTTCCGGCCTTGACCCGTACGCACAGAGATTGTTCCAGATTCTCTGAATCTTTGGATGATATTATGCACTGTAGATGATGATAACTTCAAACTCTTTGCAATTTTTCTCTGATAAACTCCTTTCTGATATTGCTCCACTATTTTTCGCCGCAGCATTGGGAGAATTGGTGATCCTCTGCCCATGATTTCTGAGAGACACTGCCACTCTTTTTATACCCTTTTTATACCCAATCATGTTGCCAATTGACCTAATAAGTTGCAAACTGGTCCTCCAGCTGTTCCTGATAGGTACATTTAACTTTTCTGACCTCTTATTGCTACCTGTCCCAACTTTTTTGGAATGTGTAGCTCTCATGAAATCTAAAATGAGCCTATATTTGGCATGACATTTAAAAATATCTCACTTTCAACATTTGATATGTTATCTATATTCTATTGTTAATAAAATATAAGTTTATGAGATTTGTAAATTATTGCATTCCTTTTTTATTCACAATTTGTACAGTGTCCCAACTTTTTTGGAATCGAGTTTGTAGTTATTGATTAGCTAATAGTGTACTACCACATTCAAATGAGCACTATTACTTACTCATTCATTAATCAGAGTTTCTTGTTAGTTAATAGTAGTTTCTAGATTGTTAACAGTGCGTTACTCATTTGTTCCTGTGTAGATATTCATTAATGACGGAACAGTATTCTAAAGTGTCACCAATGTTTTTATTGTATTTTTGATCAAATAAATGCAGTCATGCTGACTATTTTCAAAAAATAAAAAAATAAATAAAAAGTCTTATGACACCAAATTTTTGAAAGTCAAATAATTTTCCAATCAACTTTTTTCTTTACTCATCTTTTTTACATGATCTTGTTGCATTGCATTATGGGATTGCAAGCTTTATGAAGAAGGCATGCATTGTTGCCTTAGAAGGCAGTTTAATTATGCTGCCTAAAAAAAGTCTTGTTAGGCTGTTCAGTCAGGACGCACTATAATGTCAGAAACTGCAAATACATGCTGCATGGAGATAGAACAGATATAGTTTAGTTTAATTACGGTTATAACTTATATTGTCTTCTTGTTTTTATCCACTATATTAGTACAAGCCTGTTTACCGATGAGATTTATAACGTTTATTGTACTTCACACAAAAGATGAAGCGTCCGTTTTCACTCCAGAAAATCACTGTAAGAGCTTAATAAAACAGTGCAAGTGTGCATTAAAATATTATCCATAAACTCTCTCTCTCCCTTGCATTATCATCAAGATACACAGCAAAGTACACAGAAAAACTTGTTACAACTAACAGTAAACAAATATATAAAGACCTTATGCCTTTTCGGGTGGTGCTAAATAAACTGGTAAACTTTATATCCTTAAATCAACTCCAAAGAACTGTAATAAAGTGCTCTCACCTTCATTACTGCTGTATCCAGTATCACTCTGGAGACTGTATGCTGGATCACGAACAGTTTGAACTGATCTATCCTTGAGTAACAGATTTTTAGAACAACCTCTGTTTTGTATTGTCCCTTTGTACTGACATTTGTTCACAAAGCTGTCCGGTGTGAAATGATTCGCGCAGATATAAACAAATTGCGGTAGAGTTGAGGGAGCATTTTCTTTGAAAACAAAATTAATCCACCTCGTCTTCAGCGGCACAGATTTCAGGAGTAAATTGAGAGAGCTATGTGGATTAATCCATCCAGCTACAGAACACCTAAAACACTTGGGAGACATCAGTGCAGCAATGGCGGACTGTACAACTCATTGTGAACTCGCTAAGGGCGGTTCTATGTTAAAACAGCTGTGTCTGTCAACATTTGTGGGCAGGGCCTGTGGCTAATGTGACGTCACACTGCCAGGGATCTGGAAACAGCTTGTTCTGAGACACTGCTTATGATTTATGGGGATTAAAAAAAAAAAAAAAAAAAAAAAGTGATTGGACTTGTATCATTATGTGGTTGTGTGTGACACTGCCAGCACACATTTATGTCCAACCACCATGAAAAAGTGAATTTTAATAGGTCCGCTTTAATGTTGTATGGGGACTTTCGATAGACATAATATATACTGTATACTGTATTACTGTATACTGTATTATATATAATTTTAAACTGTATATTCCATCCCCTACCCCTAACTCTACCTGTCACAGAAAACTTTCTGCATTTTTACATTTTCAAAAAAACATCACTTAGTATGATATATAAGCTGTTTTTGTCATGGAGGCCAAAAAAAATATGTCCCCACAAAAATAAGAATTTCAGATATTACCATCTTTGTGAGGACTTTTTGTCCCCATAACATAGAGTTGACTGTGACCACCCACACACACCCACACACAGGTTTGTTTTTGTGAATTGTGGGGACCTTCCATAGGAGTAATGGTTTTTATACTGTACAAACTGTATTTTCTATCGCCCTACACTAAACCTACCCATCACAGGAAACTGTGCACATTTTTACTTTCTCAAAAAAAAAAAAAAAAAAAAAAAAAAAAAAAAAAAAAACTCATTCTGTATGATTTATAAGCCTTTTGAAAAATGGGGACATGGGGTAATGTCCTCATAAGTCACCTTCTCCTTGTAATACCTATGTCATACCCATGTCATTGTAAAAATTTGTGTCCTGATATGTCACAAAAGTGCGCGCACACACACACACACACACTATTCTATTTTTACCTGCCATGAACACTGTTTCTTATCAGAGGCCTTGAAACTACCTGTCCACCTCAATCAACATTCTCGGATTTCAGCATTGAGCCTGATGTGCTTCAGTTATTAGAGCATAAGATCTCTCTCTCTCTCTCTCTCTCTCTCTCTCTCTCTCTCAAACCTTTCACTACCCCTCTCCATGTTAGTGAGAACGGCAGATTCCATTCTCTTTATGGAGCACCATGACCTGCATGTAAGAACACCGGCCTTGATCCTGCATGGTTTCTCCCTCTGAGGTGATTTTTCATGTTTTGCTCCATTAAAGATTTCTCAGCACTACATGTTACTGCAGTATATAATCTACATGTTGTCACCTGCAGGATATTAGGAACCAAAGCTGTTGCAATGTGTCATATTTTAATGCATGTAAATGAGATTTAAGAGCTACAGCAGAGGGGAAGTTTTTCAGCAAATAATGATCTACATTTTTATCTCTGTCATGAAAAGTTAAATATGGCCTTCAAAGGGTAGTCCACCAAAAATTCCAAAATCTATTATTCCAAATCTGTATGGCTTTCTTTTTGTTCTTTGCAAAACAAAAGATGTTTTGGAGAATATTGGAGTCATTGGAGCCCATTGACTTGGAGAAAAAAAAGAAAAAAAAAAACACGGACACATTTTCAAAGGAAAGAAAGTCACAAGAATTGTTAGCCAACTGTAGTAGCAAGTTCTGTCATTACTCAACTACAGCTCTTGACCAGTTTCTTGTTAGTATGACATGTTGACTTACATAGATCATGTAGATCATGCTTTTGGGCACAATAAGCAAGGTAACACGCAGTACATTCCATATCTTTCATTCCATTTAACCCTCAAGGGTCCTTCGGCAAAACATTTTTTCCCCCTTAATCTGAGCGGCACAAGACTTGGCTACTTTCCTAAGTTTGCCACCTGAACACACACAAAATGGACTTGATTCAACTATGTTAAGTGGTTGAAAAGTGGGGGGGTTATACGAAGGATGCTTGACGGTTAAATATATACACATTTCAATATATATAAAATGTAAAAAATCTGTGCTGTTTTTGAAGAGTGCGCATGTGCATAAATGTGTAAGAGATCCCCGGAGTAATACATAGTGGGAACCCAGGATGAATCAAACATCAAAAAAAGCAAAATGACAGGTAGCAAAAATAGTGTAGTCCTCAGATGCCGTGTTTGTTCCAGCATCATTTCAGAGAAATTACGTTGTGGAGAAAGCTGCTGACTGAATGAACTGCATACTGTATAATGCAACAAAGTGTACACATGATTTATAAAATGAATGTCATTCTATTGTTTTGTGTAAATGAACTATAATAATCTGACATTAATTGCAATCTTGAATTTATTAAGTTATTAAAGGTTATTACTCGACCACCTGCACATGATGTCAAACAACGTCATATTGTTGGTTCATTGATGGAGGTATGAACACGTTTCTACAGGAAACTTTCAAGGAAAACAGTCATGACTACAGTTCTTTCCCCAGTCATGCATTTTACTATAATAGTTAAGCAGTGAGTTAAGTTGTTTATGAGAAACGCACCCCTGTTTAGTTTTGGGTTTTGAGTTCACTTTCATGTCTTTTATTTTGTAAAATTTCCATAGTCATGTTTCCTGTTTGTCAAGTGATTTCCCCTTTCCTCATGTGATCTTGCTATGTGCTCCTCCTGTTTGTGTGTCATGTTCTGATTGGTTGTTTTGGTCATGTGTTTCTCAGTTCTGTTGTCTCATTGGTTCATTGGTTCATTGTGTTCAGGTGTTTCTCATTTGCTCAGTCTCTGTGAATAAACTCTAAAAAAGATGCAAAAATATGGCACAATGTACTGTATTAATTTGAAGAGATTTTCCATATTCATTTTTTACAGCTGTTTTCCCTGTATTTTGAATTTTCTGCTGCATTGCGTTGTGTTTTAGATTTAAAGGAAACTAATGGATAATATCCTGGTAATGAGCTGCCAGTGCTTTTTATTTTACAGATTTATTTCTTAGCCTCAGCACCATTGTCTTTGGTCTAGCTATGTTTCATGTTACCACTGTTTGGTTCAAGTTTAGTTCATGGTTCTGTTTCAAGTCAAGTCTTAGTTTATTTTTGTATTTGTTCAAGTTTTGTTAATAAAAGACATAATACAAGACAGAAACATGACAGACATGAGGTTGAATGCTGTTATTGGTCATTATTTTTGGAGCTGGAAAGCCTCCATCCCAGTTTTCCATCCCACAATTTTAATTGTGCAGAGAAAAAAAACAAAAAAAACAGCATTCTGAGTTCAAAAAGAGAAAGAAAGAAAGAAAGAAAGAAAGAAAGAAAGAAAGAAAGAACTGTGGAATTGTGCGAGAGAGTGGGTTTAGATCATCTGGTGAATTTCCATTTCAGCTTAAGAGATGCAAAAAGCGACCAATAGATGGAGACAGAAGCGTGAGGAGAGACAGACAGAAAAACAGAAAAAGAGCTGCTGAAAATGAGGTTATTAAAATTACCAGCGTATAAATAAGTGTCAGTAATGGGGTGCAATATTAAAACTACATTCGTCTCAGGATTATTCTGAGGGGATGGCAGTTCTGTGCTTAAGCTAACTGTTGTATGTGTGTTGAGACACTGGAGGAAGACTTTTTCCCCCCTCATGATCAACTGAGCTGTCCGAGACTCCGGTGAGAGTGACCTCCGCTCAAGTATCCCAACCTCTACTCGGCATTCACCTCTACACACGGACAGATAAGTGATATCTTTCAGAAAAACAAATACGGACCACCACCATTCACTCAATACAAATCCTCTCTTGGTAATTGTGCTGTGTTGAAAGACTGCTTTACATGTCCGCGGCTCCCAGCATGCTCTCCGTTCACCTGGTGACACCAACAGAAAGAGCGAATTTTCTAGAAGCCAGAGCACAGCGGTGAACTACGCTAAGTGGCCGGCCTTTGTTGGTTCTTTTAAGCTCACTTTTTCTCTATTGCTTTTCCTTTTTCTTTCCGACCATCCAGGCAGCAGCGACAGGGAATCAATCCTTTAGAGATCCCCAGCAGGTAGAGCTCTCCCTGCCTGTCTCTCTCTCTCTGACTCCCTGTTGATCCGCATTCATCAGGCACATCAAAGGGCAGCTCAGGATGCTGCTGTGTCCCCGGTTTGCCGGCCCCTCCTGGTTGATTCTGCCTCCCATCAGGAAACAATCTCCCCTCCGCTGCACAGACTCATCTAATCAATGTCGAGGTTTATGGCTCTCAGAGTTCCTATGGCTCCTGCGAGGAGCTAAAGGCCTGTGAGGTAGAAAGAGTCTTAGTAGAGAATGACTCCACACTGAGACACCAACTGCATCGGAACCCACCCGGCGAAAAATCACCAGTCTTTAGTGTCAGTTGTTTCTTCTCGACAGCAATGAGATCAAATGGAGAAGTTTCCTGCTTCTCAGATTTTTCTCTTATCATCCAGAATTGCCAACCTAAGCTAACAAAAAATATGTTTTAAGAATGTTTTGCTGAAGTTCCCATTAAGTTATGAAAACATTATTTCTGAATGTTCTCTGAACGTCCAAACGTCCAGTTTATATATATATATATATATATGTTTTAAAAAGATTTTTCTTGATTACGCAGACATTAAAGGGTTAGTTCACCCCAAAATGAAAATTCATGTCGTTCCAAACCCGTAAGACTTTTGTTTATCTTCAGAACACATTTGATGAAATCTGAGAGCTTTCTGTCCCTCCACAGACAGCTACGCAAATTTGACGCTTCAAAAATTTCATAAAGAGATCGTAAAACGAATCCATATGAATTGAGTGGTTTAGTCCAAATTTTCTGAAGAGACTTGATCACTTTATACACTGAACAGATGGAATTTAGGCTTTTATTCACGTAAAAACATTCATCAACTCACACATCAGTTGTGGTAAATGGAAGCTCAAGTTTGCTTGATGTGCGAGAACCAATGAGGTTAATTCTTGTGTTACGCAGCACGTTTGAGCTTCTGCAAGAACCAATGAGGTTCATTCTCGTGTTACGCTGCCCGTTTGAGCTTCCGCAAGAACCAATGAGGTTCATTCTCGTGTGTTACGCAGCCCGTTTGAGCTTCTGCAAGAACCAATGAGGTTCATTCTCGTGTTACGCAGCACGTTTGAGCTTCCGCAAGAACCAATGAGGTTCATTCTCGTGTTATGCTGCCTGTTTGAGCTTCCGCGAGAACCAATGAGGTTCATTCTCGTGTTACGCAGCACGTTTGAGCTTCTGCAAGAACCAGTGAGGTTCATTCTCGTGTTACGCAGCACGTTTGAGCTTCTGCAAGAACCAGTGAGGTTCATTCTCGTCTTACGCAGCACGTTTGAGCTTCTGCAAGAACCAATGAGGTTCGTTCTTGTGTTACGCAGCACGTTTGAGCTTCTACAAGAACCAATGAGGTTAATTCTCATGTTACGCAGCACGTTTGAGCTTCCGCAAGAACCAATGAGGTTAATTCTTGTGTTACGCAGCACGTTTGAGCTTCTACAAGAACCAATGAGGTTAATTCTCGTGTTACGCAGCACGTTTGAGCTTCAGTAAGAACCAATGAGGTTCGTTCTTGTGTTACGCAGCACGTTTGAGCTTCTGCAAGAACCAATGAGGTTCATTCTCGTGTTACGCTGCCCGTTTGAGCTTCCGCAAGAACCAATGAGGTTCATTCTCGTGTGTTACGCAGCCCGTTTGAGCTTCTGCAAGAACCAATGAGGTTCATTCTCGTGTTACGCAGCACGTTTGAGCTTCCGCAAGAACCAATGAGGTTCATTCTCGTGTTATGCTGCCTGTTTGAGCTTCCGCAAGAACCAATGAGGTTCATTCTCGTGTTACGCAGCACGTTTGAGCTTCTGCAAGAACCAGTGAGGTTCATTCTCGTGTTACGCAGCACGTTTGAGCTTCTGCAAGAACCAGTGAGGTTCATTCTCGTCTTACGCAGCACGTTTGAGCTTCTGCAAGAACCAATGAGGTTCGTTCTTGTGTTACGCAGCACGTTTGAGCTTCTACAAGAACCAATGAGGTTAATTCTCATGTTACGCAGCACGTTTGAGCTTCTACAAGAACCAATGAGGTTAATTCTCGTGTTACGCAGCACGTTTGAGCTTCAGTAAGAACCAATGAGGTTCGTTCTTGTGTTACGCAGCACGTTTGAGCTTCTACAAGAACCAATGAGGTTAATTCTCGTGTTACGCAGCACGTTTGAGCTTCTGCAAGAACCAATGAGGTTAATTCTCGTGTTACGCAGCACGTTTGAGCTTCTGCAAGAACCAATGAGGTTCGTTCTTGTGTTACGCAGCACGTTTGAGCTTCTACAAGAACCAATGAGGTTAATTCTCGTGTTACGCAGCACGTTTGAGCTTCTACAAGAACCAATGAGGTTAATTCTCGTGTTACGCAGCACGTTTGAGCTTTTGCAAGAACCAATGAGGTTCGTTCTTGTGTTACGCAGCACGTTTGAGCTTCTACAAGAACCAATGAGGTTAATTCTCGTGTTACGCAGCACGTTTGAGCTTCTGCAAGAACCAATGAGGTTCATTCTCGTCTTACGCAGCACGTTTGAGCTTCAGTAAGAACCAATGAGGTTCATTCTCATGTTACGCAGCACATTTGAGCTTCTGCAAGAACCAGTGAGGTTCATTCTCATCTTACGCAGCACGTTTGAGCTTCTACAAGAACCAATGAGGTTCATTCTCGTGTTACGCAGCCCGTTTGAGCTTCCGCAAGAACCAATGAGGTTCATTCTCGTGTTACGCTGCCCGTTTGAGCTTCCGCAAGAACCAATGAGGTTCATTCTCGTGTTACGCTGCCCGTTTGAACTTCCGCAAGAACCAGTGAGGTTCATTCTCGTGTTATGCTGCCTGTTTGAGCTTCCGCAAGAACCAATGAGGTTCATTCTCGTGTGTTACGCAGCCCGTTTGAGCTTCCGCAAGAACCAATGAGGTTCATTCTCGTGTGTTACGCAGCCCGTTTGAGCTTCCGAAAGAACCAATGAGGCTCATTCTCGTGTTACGCAGCACGTTTGAGCTTCAGTAAGAACCAATGAGGTTCGTTCTTGTGTTACGCAGCACGTTTGAGCTTCTACAAGAACCAATGAGGTTAATTCTCGTGTTACGCAGCACGTTTGAGCTTCTGCAAGAACCAATGAGGTTAATTCTCGTGTTACGCAGCACGTTTGAGCTTCTGCAAGAACCAATGAGGTTCGTTCTTGTGTTACGCAGCACGTTTGAGCTTCTACAAGAACCAATGAGGTTAATTCTCGTGTTACGCAGCACGTTTGAGCTTCTACAAGAACCAATGAGGTTAATTCTCGTGTTACGCAGCACGTTTGAGCTTCTGCAAGAACCAATGAGGTTCATTCTCATCTTACGCAGCACGTTTGAGCTTCAGTAAGAACCAATGAGGTTCGTTCTTGTGTTACGCAGCACGTTTGAGCTTCTACAAGAACCAATGAGGTTAATTCTCGTGTTACGCAGCACGTTTGAGCTTCTGCAAGAACCAATGAGGTTAATTCTCGTGTTACGCAGCACGTTTGAGCTTCTGCAAGAACCAATGAGGTTCGTTCTTGTGTTACGCAGCACGTTTGAGCTTCTACAAGAACCAATGAGGTTAATTCTCGTGTTACGCAGCACGTTTGAGCTTCTGCAAGAACCAATGAGGTTCATTCTCGTCTTACGTAGCACGTTTGAGCTTCAGTAAGAACCAATGAGGTTCGTTCTTGTGTTACGCAGCACGTTTGAGCTTCTACAAGAACCAATGAGGTTAATTCTCGTGTTACGCAGCACGTTTGAGCTTCTGCAAGAACCAATGAGGTTCGTTCTTGTGTTACGCAGCACGTTTGAGCTTCTACAAGAACCAATGAGGTTAATTCTCGTGTTACGCAGCACGTTTGAGCTTTTGCAAGAACCAATGAGGTTCGTTCTTGTGTTACGCAGCACGTTTGAGCTTCTACAAGAACCAATGAGGTTAATTCTCGTGTTACGCAGCACGTTTGAGCTTCTGCAAGAACCAATGAGGTTCATTCTCGTCTTACGCAGCACGTTTGAGCTTCAGTAAGAACCAATGAGGTTCATTCTCATGTTACGCAGCACATTTGAGCTTCTGCAAGAACCAGTGAGGTTCATTCTCATCTTACGCAGCACGTTTGAGCTTCAGTAAGAACCAATGAGGTTCGTTCTTGTGTTACGCAGCACGTTTGAGCTTCTACAAGAACCAATGAGGTTCATTCTCGTGTTACGCAGCCCGTTTGAGCTTCCGCAAGAACCAATGAGGTTCATTCTCGTGTTACGCTGCCCGTTTGAGCTTCCGCAAGAACCAGTGAGGTTCATTCTCGTGTTATGCTGCCTGTTTGAGCTTCCGCAAGAACCAATGAGGTTCATTCTCGTGTGTTACGCAGCCCGTTTGAGCTTCCGCAAGAACCAATGAGGTTAATTCTCGTGTTACGCAGCACGTTTGAGCTTCTGCAAGAACCAATGAGGTTCATTCTCGTCTTACGCAGCACGTTTGAGCTTCAGTAAGAACCAATGAGGTTCGTTCTTGTGTTACGCAGCACGTTTGAGCTTCTACAAGAACCAATGAGGTTAATTCTCGTGTTACGCAGCACGTTTGAGCTTCTGCAAGAACCAATGAGGTTCGTTCTTGTGTTACGCAGCACGTTTGAGCTTCTACAAGAACCAATGAGGTTAATTCTCGTGTTACGCAGCACGTTTGAGCTTTTGCAAGAACCAATGAGGTTCGTTCTTGTGTTACGCAGCACGTTTGAGCTTCTACAAGAACCAATGAGGTTAATTCTCGTGTTACGCAGCACGTTTGAGCTTCTGCAAGAACCAATGAGGTTCATTCTCATCTTACGCAGCACGTTTGAGCTTCAGTAAGAACCAATGAGGTTCATTCTCATGTTACGCAGCACATTTGAGCTTCTGCAAGAACCAGTGAGGTTCATTCTCATCTTACGCAGCACGTTTGAGCTTCAGTAAGAACCAATGAGGTTCGTTCTTGTGTTACGCAGCACGTTTGAGCTTCTACAAGAACCAATGAGGTTCATTCTCGTGTTACGCAGCCCGTTTGAGCTTCCGCAAGAACCAATGAGGTTCATTCTCGTGTTACGCTGCCCGTTTGAGCTTCCGCAAGAACCAATGAGGTTCATTCTCGTGTTACGCTGCCCGTTTGAGCTTCCGCAAGAACCAGTGAGGTTCATTCTCGTGTTATGCTGCCTGTTTGAGCTTCCGCAAGAACCAATGAGGTTCATTCTCGTGTGTTACGCAGCCCGTTTGAGCTTCCGCAAGAACCAATGAGGTTCATTCTCGTGTGTTACGCAGCCCGTTTGAGCTTCCGAAAGAACCAATGAGGCTCATTCTCGTGTTACGCAGCACGTTTGAGCTTCAGTAAGAACCAATGAGGTTCGTTCTTGTGTTACGCAGCACGTTTGAGCTTCTACAAGAACCAATGAGGTTAATTCTCGTGTTACGCAGCACGTTTGAGCTTCTGCAAGAACCAATGAGGTTAATTCTCGTGTTACGCAGCACGTTTGAGCTTCTGCAAGAACCAATGAGGTTTGTTCTTGTGTTACGCAGCACGTTTGAGCTTCTACAAGAACCAATGAGGTTAATTCTCGTGTTACGCAGCACGTTTGAGCTTCTACAAGAACCAATGAGGTTAATTCTCGTGTTACGCAGCATGTTTGAGCTTTTGCAAGAACCAATGAGGTTCGTTCTTGTGTTACGCAGCACGTTTGAGCTTCTACAAGAACCAATGAGGTTAATTCTCGTGTTACGCAGCACGTTTGAGCTTCTGCAAGAACCAATGAGGTTCATTCTCGTCTTACGCAGCACGTTTGAGCTTCAGTAAGAACCAATGAGGTTCATTCTCATGTTACGCAGCACATTTGAGCTTCTGCAAGAACCAGTGAGGTTCATTCTCATCTTACGCAGCACGTTTGAGCTTCAGTAAGAACCAATGAGGTTCGTTCTTGTGTTACGCAGCACGTTTGAGCTTCTACAAGAACCAATGAGGTTCATTCTCGTGTTACGCTGCCCGTTTGAGCTTCCGCAAGAACCAATGAGGTTCATTCTCGTGTTACGCTGCCCGTTTGAGCTTCCGCAAGAACCAATGAGGTTCATTCTTGTGTTACGCTGCCCGTTTGAGCTTCCGCAAGAACCAGTGAGGTTCATTCTCGTGTTATGCTGCCTGTTTGAGCTTCCGCAAGAACCAATGAGGTTCATTCTCGTGTGTTACGCAACCCGTTTGAGCTTCCGCAAGAACCAATGAGGTTCATTCTCGTGTGTTATGCAGCCCGTTTGAGCTTCCGAAAGAACTAATGAGGCTCATTCTCGTGTTACGCAGCATGTTTGAGCTTCCGAAAGAACCAATGAGGTTCATTCTTGTGTGTTACGCAGCCCGTTTGAGCTTCCGCAAGAACCAATGAGGTTCATTCTCGTGTGTTACGCAGCCCGTTTGAGCTTCCGAAAGAACCAATGAGGCTCATTCTCGTGTTACGCAGCACGTTTGAGCTTCAGTAAGAACCAATGAGGTTCGTTCTTGTGTTACGCAGCACGTTTGAGCTTCTACAAGAACCAATGAGGTTAATTCTCGTGTTACGCAGCACGTTTGAGCTTCTGCAAGAACCAATGAGGTTCGTTCTTGTGTTACGCAGCACGTTTGAGCTTCTACAAGAACCAATGAGGTTAATTCTCGTGTTACGCAGCACGTTTGAGCTTTTGCAAGAACCAATGAGGTTCGTTCTTGTGTTACGCAGCACGTTTGAGCTTCTACAAGAACCAATGAGGTTAATTCTCGTGTTACGCAGCACGTTTGAGCTTCTGCAAGAACCAATGAGGTTCATTCTCGTCTTACGCAGCACGTTTGAGCTTCAGTAAGAACCAATGAGGTTCATTCTCATGTTACGCAGCACATTTGAGCTTCTGCAAGAACCAGTGAGGTTCATTCTCATCTTACGCAGCACGTTTGAGCTTCAGTAAGAACCAATGAGGTTCGTTCTTGTGTTACGCAGCACGTTTGAGCTTCTACAAGAACCAATGAGGTTCATTCTCGTGTTACGCAGCCCGTTTGAGCTTCCGCAAGAACCAATGAGGTTCATTCTCGTGTTACGCTGCCCGTTTGAGCTTCCGCAAGAACCAATGAGGTTCATTCTCGTGTTACGCTGCCCGTTTGAGCTTCCGCAAGAACCAGTGAGGTTCATTCTCGTGTTATGCTGCCTGTTTGAGCTTCCGCAAGAACCAATGAGGTTCATTCTCGTGTGTTACGCAGCCCGTTTGAGCTTCCGCAAGAACCAATGAGGTTAATTCTCGTGTTACGCAGCACGTTTGAGCTTCTGCAAGAACCAATGAGGTTCATTCTCGTCTTACGCAGCACGTTTGAGCTTCAGTAAGAACCAATGAGGTTCGTTCTTGTGTTACGCAGCACGTTTGAGCTTCTACAAGAACCAATGAGGTTAATTCTCGTGTTACGCAGCACGTTTGAGCTTCTGCAAGAACCAATGAGGTTCGTTCTTGTGTTACGCAGCACGTTTGAGCTTCTACAAGAACCAATGAGGTTAATTCTCGTGTTACGCAGCACGTTTGAGCTTTTGCAAGAACCAATGAGATTCGTTCTTGTGTTACGCAGCACGTTTGAGCTTCTACAAGAACCAATGAGGTTAATTCTCGTGTTACGCAGCACGTTTGAGCTTCTGCAAGAACCAATGAGGTTCATTCTCATCTTACGCAGCACGTTTGAGCTTCAGTAAGAACCAATGAGGTTCATTCTCATGTTACGCAGCACATTTGAGCTTCTGCAAGAACCAGTGAGGTTCATTCTCATCTTACGCAGCACGTTTGAGCTTCAGTAAGAACCAATGAGGTTCGTTCTTGTGTTACGCAGCACGTTTGAGCTTCTACAAGAACCAATGAGGTTCATTCTCGTGTTACGCAGCCCGTTTGAGCTTCCGCAAGAACCAATGAGGTTCATTCTCGTGTTACGCTGCCCGTTTGAGCTTCCGCAAGAACCAATGAGGTTCATTCTCGTGTTACGCTGCCCGTTTGAGCTTCCGCAAGAACCAGTGAGGTTCATTCTCGTGTTATGCTGCCTGTTTGAGCTTCCGCAAGAACCAATGAGGTTCATTCTCGTGTGTTACGCAGCCCGTTTGAGCTTCCGCAAGAACCAATGAGGTTCATTCTCGTGTGTTACGCAGCCCGTTTGAGCTTCCGAAAGAACCAATGAGGCTCATTCTCGTGTTACGCAGCACGTTTGAGCTTCAGTAAGAACCAATGAGGTTCGTTCTTGTGTTACGCAGCACGTTTGAGCTTCTACAAGAACCAATGAGGTTAATTCTCGTGTTACGCAGCACGTTTGAGCTTCTGCAAGAACCAATGAGGTTAATTCTCGTGTTACGCAGCACGTTTGAGCTTCTGCAAGAACCAATGAGGTTTGTTCTTGTGTTACGCAGCACGTTTGAGCTTCTACAAGAACCAATGAGGTTAATTCTCGTGTTACGCAGCACGTTTGAGCTTCTACAAGAACCAATGAGGTTAATTCTCGTGTTACGCAGCATGTTTGAGCTTTTGCAAGAACCAATGAGGTTCGTTCTTGTGTTACGCAGCACGTTTGAGCTTCTACAAGAACCAATGAGGTTAATTCTCGTGTTACGCAGCACGTTTGAGCTTCTGCAAGAACCAATGAGGTTCATTCTCGTCTTACGCAGCACGTTTGAGCTTCAGTAAGAACCAATGAGGTTCATTCTCATGTTACGCAGCACATTTGAGCTTCTGCAAGAACCAGTGAGGTTCATTCTCATCTTACGCAGCACGTTTGAGCTTCAGTAAGAACCAATGAGGTTCGTTCTTGTGTTACGCAGCACGTTTGAGCTTCTACAAGAACCAATGAGGTTCATTCTCGTGTTACGCTGCCCGTTTGAGCTTCCGCAAGAACCAATGAGGTTCATTCTCGTGTTACGCTGCCCGTTTGAGCTTCCGCAAGAACCAATGAGGTTCATTCTTGTGTTACGCTGCCCGTTTGAGCTTCCGCAAGAACCAGTGAGGTTCATTCTCGTGTTATGCTGCCTGTTTGAGCTTCCGCAAGAACCAATGAGGTTCATTCTCGTGTGTTACGCAACCCGTTTGAGCTTCCGCAAGAACCAATGAGGTTCATTCTCGTGTGTTATGCAGCCCGTTTGAGCTTCCGAAAGAACTAATGAGGCTCATTCTCGTGTTACGCAGCATGTTTGAGCTTCCGAAAGAACCAATGAGGTTCATTCTTGTGTGTTACGCAGCCCGTTTGAGCTTCCGCAAGAACCAATGAGGTTCATTCTCGTGTGTTACGCAGCCCGTTTGAGCTTCCGAAAGAACCAATGAGGCTCATTCTCGTGTTACGCAGCACGTTTGAGCTTCCGCAAGAACCAATGAGGTTCATTCTTGTGTGTTACGCAGCATGTTTGAGCTTCTTTAAGAACCAATGAGGTTCATTCTCATGTTACGCAGCACATTTGAGCTTCAGGGAGAGGTTTGTTCTCACACAGGTTCAGTTGAGCTTCTGTTTATGTTCGCTGATCAATGTTTATATGTGAATAAAAGATTCAATCTGTTCATCACATAAAGCGATTGAGTCTCTTCAGAAAATTTGGACTAAACCGCTCAATTCATATGGATTAGTTTTATGACCTCTTTATGAGATTTTTGAAGCATCAAAGTTTCAGTTGCATAGCTGTCTATGGAGGTACAGAAAGCTTTCAGATTTCATCAGAAATATCTTCATTTGTGTTCTGAAGATGAACACAAGCCTTACAGGTTTGGAACAATAACAATGTATAGATAAATGTTTGTGTACTAATGTTTTAAGAATATTATTAAAAACCAGATAACTTTGAAGGGAAGAATGTTTGTTCATAACTTTGAGAGAACCTTGCCAAATGTTCCCAGTTACCTTGGTAGGTCTGCACTCAAACGCTGAGATCTCAATATGAACTCAAATATAGGTCTATATCAAATGATCTGATTTTTATAGCAGACTTCGATACCTGAAAATAATACAAAAAAGTTCTTCACTCTGCTGTTCTCCTTTTATTTAGAAAAGGTTAAAAATGGCAACGTTTTGGTCAAAGACCTTCGTCAGACACACACTTTGATACCTGAGCACAAATGATCAGACAACAATCATCTTATTTGTGTCTATTTTTATTTCTCGTTTGGACTTTAGGAGAAACATCTGAGACAATACTGATCTTTAAATAAGATATAACCAAGAACACCATTATGTCTCCTGACATATGAAAAGAGCAAGATATTAAATGGGGATCAACTGGAGACTGTTGACAAAGTCTCCTATGAGAAAAGACCCCATGTAATCTCATTTCTGTCTCAGACTTGCCAAGACACCAAAGTCTGCGATCGAAAGTCATATTTCAACACAAGCTCTACAAATTCTCATCAGATTCATCCAAATAATCTTAGCTGCAATTCACATTGATTTTATACTGTACATCTATATTTTTCTGTATGGAATCAAATGTAGGAGCAACATCTGAGACAAAGTTGATACGTCACTAAAACAGAACTAAGATCTTAAATCTTCAGAGCTATGAAAGAGCAAACTCTGAGCATTGAAATGTTCCTCTGGGAGGCAAGAGAGAAAAATGGGTGTGTTGATTAACAGCAGGGTGATGAGATGGTAAAGTTAAGTAGGGATGAGGGTTGTGTAAGAGACTAACTTCATGCTGTGGTGATCTGACAGCGTTTGAGAAGGGAGGAGCTCGCAGTTCTGTGATCCAGAGACGAGCCGAGACAGAATAAAGCCTGAGAGACAGATTATGCTCAGCTCCAAGACAAATGAGAAGAAACATCTGAACTCTATCTGCAGTGGCAAACAAAAGGAATGAAGGGATTAGAGCAGTCAAGCAGTCCTTCCCTCTCTCTCTGTCACGCACACACACACACACACACACATACACATACGCATAAGTAACTTCATATTTATTCACAACACTCTTTCACACACACACACACACACACACACATACACACACAGCATGTTTTTGACACTCTGCTCAAGTTATATTTAATAGCACAGGATGTTCCATATGGTCCCAAAAGGAATTGGTGTGTGTGTATGTGTGTGTGAGAGAGAGGACATTTCTGCCAAGAATTGAGCTAAATCTCACAACTAGAGACATCTATTACAAAGTGGTTGTTAAAGCATTGCAAGGTAGTAGCTACAGCATTCTAGGTGGTTGCTATGGCATTGCTAGGGTGATCTGGGTGGTTGCTAGGGTATTCTTTGTTGTTTCTTTTAACACCTGCAATGTGATTCAGTTGCTTTCAGTAAGTTCTCTTCAACAAGTTCACACAAATGGTAGAGCAACAACAAGGTCATGCATTAAATTCCCATTTATGCTGGTCTAAATCAAAACCAACATAAATCACTGTCAAATGCATAAATCTAAATGTAACAAGCTGAACAATTTAAGGTATCATTCATGCCTGTAGCTCAAACCCTTAACATCTGCCACAAATTACATAACGCATTGATTAGATAAGCAGATAAAGTATTCTTTAAAATCTGCATGGGTGCAAAATGCTTTTAAAGCCCCCATGTAGTTAATAATTTTATCCCTTAAAATTTTATCCCTTTGATCACCAAAATGACATATTTAAAAGTTTTTTCCTTGAAAAAAATTAGCATCAATGTAACTCTACACCCTTGCCACAATTAGTATACACGGTTCTATGAATATGCAAATTAGCCCCACTCACATCAAATTAGCCCCACTCACATCAGGGCTGCGTTCCACTCCGCTTTTAGACATACTCATGAACTTCCCCTCGGGGGGATCCCTGCCGCCATTTTGAAGTGCATTCCACTTCGTGAAATGGATGAGGGACGTTTATATGAACAGACCCTCGCTCCCTCGATTTGGATTTTAAGCAATTTTTTTTTTTTTTATATATCTAAAACAACCCAAACACACCTATACACATATAGAATGCTATATTAAATAGTTTCGTAAGGAAATATATATATATATATATATATATATATATATATATATATATATATATATATATATATATAATAAATCAACTCCATAGCAGATTCCAAGTGATCAATGGCTTAGGACGTTCCAATTCAGCCAATTGCCAAGGGTTCCGTCAGTAGTGGGCACTCGTGCAACGTAAGCAATGACGTACATCCGAGTCAACAAGATGGGAAGTTAGCATAAAAAAATGAACTGGAACGCAGCCCAGCTCAGAGATCCACTCGTTGACGTGATTGGTTACAAGGTAGTTTGTGATGTCAGAAACACCAGCGATTTCAAATTGTGTTTTTGAGACTGTCTTTAGATCACTGCAGTTTTAAAGAGAAAATACTCAGCAATGGTGTTGACTTATGAATTTGCACATGGATTGTCTTAAAGCATATTAAAACACCACATTATAAACACATATAACATATAAACAACATTAAAAAGTTGATTTTCACCACAGGGGGACTTTAAAGTGCCTCTCCTCTATATATATAGTATATGTCTTCCCTTCACATCATGTTACTCAGCCACAATAAAAGCTGCCAGTCTCAAAGGAACTGTATTTTCGAGGCTGTTCAGATATGCTCTCTGAAGAGGAAAAATACTGAATCTCGAGTTCCTGTTCATGGCCTCAGCCTTTTTATCAGCGTGCTCAAACGATCCGGTGTGGAACCCACGATTGGGCCTTGGCCTGATCAATAATGCAACAGCGCTGCAATCCAGCCACCTTACAAATCAATTAAAACCCATTACTGGCCCGTGTTCATTCGCCAGCAGCTGTGTGTTTATTTAGCTCTGTCAGCTCCGGGTGGGAGAGGCTGATCTCGCTGCGGTTTGTGCAGGTGGGACCGAGAGCAGACGTGTGAAAAGGAGGCATTGTGCAGGCGGGAACGTATGAGCTCGAAAATTCCACGAATGTGCATTTCATCCGCAACTCACAATCTGCTCACTTGTTTCGGCGGAGTTTGGTTTGGCCGAGCGCTCACTGGCGGTCGTGACTTACAGACACCTTCCAACAGGAGCTGTGATGGAGTCCAGGCCTCTCTCTATAGCTCTTCCGACCGTCCGCAGGAGTGTCGGCTTTCGTGAGGGGAATGTGTTTGTAAGTCTTGGCACTGTCAAAAAGCCAGAGGCTTTACCACGGACTGATGATCAAAACTGAACTCCAAACCACCTCTTTCACCATCTCTCTCCCTCACATATGCTTCACAAACACAGAAGTTAGGCTTCAAATGTTACCATGCTACAGGTGCTTTTTCTGCAGTATGTAGAGTATGCAAGTTTTCAGTATACATAGATTACCTGGATGACTTATATTTACATCTATGCTTTCCACAGACAGTTTTGCCCTGTTTATACCTGGTATTAAAGGGATAGTTCAGCCAAAAATGAAAATTAAGCCATCCTAGGTGTATACTTTCTTCTTTCAGCCAAACACATTCAGAGTTAAATTAAAAAAAATATCCTGACTCTTCCAAGCTTTATAATGGGAGTGAATGGTACCATTTTTTTGAAGCCCAAAAAAGCACACCAAGTCATTTTAGAAGAAATCCATATGGCTCCAGGGGGTTAATAAAGGCCTTCTGAAGCAAAGTGATGCATTTTTCTTGAAAAATATCCATATAATATATGAGTGCTCAGTGTAAATGAGTACACCCCCTTTGAAAAGTAACATTTTAAATAATATCTCAATGAACACAAAAACAATGCTGACAAGACTAAGTTTAATATAACATCTGTTTAATTTATAACATGAAAGTAAGGTTAATAATATAACTTTTAAATTACACATTTTTCTCAAATTAGGGTGATGCAAAAATGAGTACACCCCACAACAAAAACTACTACATCTAGTACTTTGTATGGCTTCAATGATTTTTAATGACAGCACCAAGTCTTCTAGGCATGAAATTAACAAGTTGGCGACATTTATCTTTTTCCATTCTTCAAGAATGACCTTTTTTAGAGACTGGATGGAGAGTGATGCTCAACTTGTCGCTTCCCCAAAGGTGTTCGATTGGGTTCAGATCAGGAGCCACTGAATCACTTTCACCCTGTTCTTCTTCAGAAATCCAACAGTGGTCTTAGATGTGTGTTTAGGATCATTGTCATGTTGGAAAAGTGCACGACGACCAAGGGCACAGAGTGATGGTAGCATCTTCTCTTTCAGTATAGAGTTGTACATCTGTGAATTCATGATGCATCAATGAAATGCAGCTCTCCGACACCAGCAGCACTCATGCAGCCCCACATAAGGACACTACCACCACAATGTCTCACTGTAGGCACCACACATTTTTCTTTGTATTCCTCACCTTTGCGACGCCATACAGTTTTGAAGCCATCAGTTCCAAAAACATTTATCTTGGTCCCATCACTCCAGAGTATAGAGTCCCAGTAGTCTTCATCTTTGTCAGCATGGGCCCTGGCAAACTCTAGGCGGGCTTTTTTGAGCTTGGGCTTTAGGAGAGGCTTCTTTCGTGGACGGCACCCATGCAAGCCATTCATCTGCAGACTATGCCGTATTGTTTCACAGGAAATAGTCACCCCAGGTTGGCTTTCTACTTCTTTACATAACTGCAGTGAACTTGCATGCCAAATTTCTTCAACACTTCTCATCAGAAGACGCTCCTGTCGAGGTGTTAACTTCCGTGGATGACCTGGACATCTCTGTGAGATGGTTGCAGTTCCATCTTTTTAAAATTTTTGTACCACTTTTGCTACAGTATTCTGACTTATAAGTAAAGCTTTGCTGATCTTGTAGCTTTCGCCTTTCTGGTGTAAAGAAATTATTTTCTTTCTCTGGTCTTGTGACATTTCTCTTCCATGTGGTGCCATTGCTGACAGCATGAAATGGGAAGGGGTTTTAACACCCTTTTATAGTCAACTGTCTGCTGGACACCTGTGTAATGAATAATTAGACTCACCTGTAGTTGAATTCTTGTTAAATTAGACATTTGTAGTCTAAAATTTAGCTTTGCTCCAGAGACTTTCAGTGGGGTGTACTCATTTTTGCATCACCCTAATTTAAGTAAAACTGGACATTTTGTTCTCTAAGTTATATTATTAACCTTACTTTCATGTTATAAGTTAAACAGATGTTATATAAAACTTAGTTTTGTCAACATTTTGGAAATGTTTTTGTGTTCATTGAGATATTGTTTAAAATGTTACTTTTCAAAGGGGGTGTACTCATTTACGCTGAGCACTGTATATAATATATAATTTTATAAATTATAATCACTGGTTTTCAGTAACGGCTGTATGTGAGTCTAGTTCCAGTGGAAGAGTGACCTCTGATCCCACACATGATGTATTGGCGAACGCGGAAGTGCAGAGGATAGAGCAAAACAAAACACTGGATACAAATTAGAAGTCTAAAATGAGAACTTTTAAAGAGAATTGTTGGAGGAGCTTGAGTTTGTTGCCCAGCCCTATTTGTTTGAACCACAGGAGGCGTCTATTCTCACTTAAGCCAACAGTACTCCAACATGCTACATCTTATGTCGGGTCAGAGGTCACTCTTCGGTCGGAACTCGACTGGCATATGACCGGTACTGGAAGCCAGTGATTATAGTTTATAAAGTTATAAATATGGATATTTTTTGGGCTTAAAAAAAAATGGCACCACTCCCTCCTATTATAAAGCTTGGAGGAGCCAGGATATTGTTTAATATAACTCTGATTATGTTCGGCTCAAAGAAGAAAGTCTTATATGGCTTGAGGGTAAGTAAATTATGGGATAATTTTCATTTTTGGGAGAAAAACCCTTTAAGAAGCATTTTGTTTGATCGGATCACAAGTAGACGAGGGAGACACATACCCATCTACACAGAGTATTTTAATCCATCTTTTTTTGCCCACTTTCAGCCACTTCTATCCTGGGCCCGTATTTATCAAGTTTCTCAAAGTGCCATTTTAGTCTTAAGTGCTGAGAATTCATGAAATTTACTCCTACTTTCAGACTTAAGCATAAAAGCAAGTTATTAAAATTTATTAAAGCTAAGAATCACTCTTACTCTCCCAGTTATCTAAGACAGCTCGAGAGGTCTCTCAAGTGGTTATGAGTTACCAGTAGGGGCTTTTCAGGGGAGCAAGAGTGTTTTTGAAATGTTTGACGATGAGCAGTTAATCAAACGGTATCATTTGGACAGAGCAGGCCTCATCTTTGTCAGCGCTGGTTAATGTTGGGCTGAATTTGTTTGACTAATTCAGCAAGCAGTAGCGCTTCATCCTCACGCCAGTTCGGTTTTCTTTCGGAATCCATGGTGGCTGATTATATCATAAAATCTAGGCTACATATTGGCAGGTCAGTTAACAGCACAGTGGTTTAAAATTTGCAATTAAGACATGGTGGAAAATGTGTTTATCTTTCATTTCCAATGTGTATATCATAATGTATTCTCTTGAAAATTCTGAAAAAGAGAGTGTTGAATGTAAACTCCTCCAAGGAATTTCACCATTCAATATTCTTAAATAAGGAAATCTATTCAGTGATTGTTCCATGCCTACATTGTCATCCAAAATCCCGTTTGTGGCACATCAAAGTGTGGTGAATCATCCTTAAGACTGACACTTAAAGGTGCCCTAGAATAAAAAAATTAATTTATCTTGGCATAGTTAAATAACAAGAGTTCAGTACATGGAAATGACATACAGTGAGTCTCAAACTCCATTGTTTCCTCCTTCTTATATAAATCTAATTTGTTTAAAAGACCTCCGAAGAACAGGCGAATCTCAACATAACACCAACTGTTACGTAACAGTCGTGATCATTAATATGTACACCCCCAATATTTGCATATGCCAGCCCATGTTCAATGCATTAGACAAGGGCAGCCAGTATTAACGTCTGGATCTGTGGACAGCTGAATCATCAGACTAGGTAAGCAAGCAAGAACAATAGCGAAAAATGGCAGATGGAGCGATAATAACTTACATGATCCATAATATCATGATATTTTTAGTGATATTTGTAAATTGTCTTTCTAAATGTTTCGTTAGCATGTTGCTAATGTACTGTTAAATGTGGTTAACGACAAGACTGTCGTTATTTTCATTTTTAAACACCTGCATTCTGTATGATTCATAAACACATCTTCATTCTTTATAAATCTCTCCAACAGTGTGTAATGTTAGCTTTGGCAAACGGAGCACCATCAAACTCATTCAGAATCAAATGTAAACATCCAAATAAATACCATACTTACGTGATTAGACATGCTGCATGACGAACACTTTGTAAAGATCCATTTTGAGGGTTATATTAGCTGTGTGAACTTTGTTTATGCAGGTTAAGGCAAGCACGAGCTTCGTGGGTGGGGAGCGTGATCATTTAAAGGGGCCGCAGCCTAAAATTTATAAAGTTAAAAAATTTAAAAAAATTTATAAAAGTTAAAGTTAAAAAAATTAATAAAAAAAAATCTATGGGGTATTTTGAGCTGAAACTTCACAGACACATTCAGGGGACACCTGAGACTTATATTACATCTTTTAAAAAGACATTTTACGGCACCTTTAATATTTAGTCCTACACTTCACTTAGATAACAATAATGATATGCTTGATAACTAACTTTTAAGCGCAGCTTTGAGCCAAGACTTTTTTTACTCTTAAAGGTGCTGTAAGTAGTATTTGAACAACGCTGTTGTACATTGTTGATATTTGAAATAAACCCAAACAAACCCACCCCTCTCTTCACTGCTCCACCTCCAAAACTCACACTCCAATCCTAACCATCCTGCTCGATCCTGTCTCGATCCCCAACCCAATCGCTGCTGGCATGCGAGACGAATGCACTATCAATGACGCTAAGCACCTAATTCTCTAATAGTCGTCAGTGTGCAGTGGTTTACCTGCTCAACTCACACTATCTGGCCACTGTTACACACGCAATACGAGTGGATGTCTGTTTATCACAGATGACGCGCAACAAAATGCTTCACGAAAAATAAAGCACAGTTGATGAACGAATGACAAGGAAGCACAAAAAATGAACATACAGTACTCAAGAGTAAATAAAAAGTTTATTGACAGCACAGAAGCTCCAGACAATCACAACCGTGTTACTCACATGAGCGGAATCAAAGCAGCCTCTGCATCTGTTTTCAGGCCTTCCCACTTAGCTCTCTCCAGTGCTGGAAAGCTTTTCTAATATAAATGCAGGTCCTAAAGCATTTTGCCCAGGCATTTTTTTTTTTTTTTTCTCAAATCTCCCTCTTGCTTATTCTCTCTCCTCGACCATCATACGCCACCTAATGCTGATTGGTTAGATGTTTGTTGTTGGTATCGGCCCGACTATCTTACAAACACTGTATTTGAAATACTACTGAGTCCACCTTTAAGTGAATTCTTAGCAGTGTTCTTGTGAGTAATTCTAAATACAGCCCCTGATTTCTTTGAGGGGAGGGTTTATGGGCGTTTAAATGTAAGGGCTTTTTTAGACCTTTCAATCTAATGGATGAAATAAGCATGCACAATTTATATATGAACGCGATAGGAGATGATGGAAAACATACAGAGAGCAGAAGGTTTAGTTTCTGCTCTGACAGTCGCAAGACCATGGCAAACGCTGTACGTAAAAGAAAGCAGGTATGGTGAGAGAACATTGTGCTGGGTACTTTTTCGTCTTCATACCAAACTTGTGTCTTCAGCTGACAAAGTTTAAATCCCGTCTGGCTAGTGCGTTTCCCATAATGTTTACGCATTAGGTCAGTAGGTGGAGAGTAGGAGGTCTTTTGTGGCTGTTCAAACACATTCAACCACATGAGCGTCTACACTACGAAAGCAATCTGGTCAAATGCATTTTCGACTACCTCTGGAAGTGATCAAAAGTGGACAAGCTGTATTTAGCGTTGATCCAATCAACGAAAATGCTTCTTTATACCAGATGTAAACAGAGCCTTTTATCCAAAGTGAATCACAATGCATTCAGTTTTTTCATGCTTTCCTTGGGAATCGAACCTATGACCTTGGCGTTGCAAGCTCTATGCTCACACTATGATATGATAATGCCAAAGTGTGCAGTATAAAAATTTAATTTAAACTAAGTTTAAATATTTTTTTCTTTCTTTCTTTAAAATAGTGTGCAGTATGCAGTAAACTTTACAACAGTATTCCATTTCCAACACAGTTTAGAAGGAACACTAGTGTGGTGATTATGATGATCTGTGCATTATATACTGCATAATGAGTAAAACAATTTTGAAATAATATGTTAAAGTATGCTACATGCTTTGTTGATATTGCATCTGGTTTACACTGGAATTGTTTTTTTGCATTTCGTTCCACACAGTGAGCTATATTCAAAAGGTCTACTGATGCACACTCTGCATCACTGTATGACAAACATCAGAAATATTTCTGATTGGCTATTTCACCAAGTTCAGCCTGGTTCTAACAGAGTGTTATGCAAAGTCTGTGTTACAACCGGTGACAGATACTGTTTGAGGCAGAAGTCTGGATTATATTTAGTGTCTGACCTTCTTTTGTGCTCAGAATATCCAGGCTAAACGTCCCTCAGCCAAACAGCCCAGTCAAATGAGCTAAAACAGTATTGACACTGTATAAACAGGGGAAATTCCTCTCTCAAATTGGGTTACCGTTCTCTTAAATTAAAGATGTTTTCATTTCTGAGCTCTTCAAGCAGTGCTCTCTCTCTCTCTCACACTCTTACACACACACACACACACACAGCACTATTGTGCAGACACCGCTATGTGTCTTTTTTTCCCCTCAGGAGATGAACATTGTGCTGGGCTCTCATGATTGACCGGCTTCCCATGTTACTCTGAGAGTGATTGCCATAAATATTTCATCACCAAAATTGCTTCGTGCCATAAATACACAGCAGTGTGTGACAAAAGAGGGAGAGAGAGAAAGGACACACTTCCTCCTTATCACCTCAGACGCCCGGACAATTAACACACCACCTCATACATCATTCTAGAGCCATTTACGTGGACATTTCTCACTCTTGTCTTCCTTTCTGCTCGTTCGCTCTCACGATTCCTTTTAAATACAAAAACACAATGCTTTTAACAAGTCTCATGTATACATAAACATTAACACAAATGCACATAAAGGTGTATTTTTTTTAAATGTCCCCTAACCTTAAACCATTTTTAAACAGTTTTTACTTTTATTTTATTCTATTATTGTATCTGTAATACAGTATAATTTAATATAAAGTACACATAATTAAAAATGGTTAATTTACTATTTGAACAATTTAAAAAAATATATAAATTTCTGCTTGTTTGCTCGCATTTTTCCTTTTAAATACACAGAGTCAAGCCTCATATATACATAAATATTAACACAAAAGCACAAAAATATGTCAAGTCCCAAAAGTAAAGTATTTTTTATCATTTTAATTTATTATTTTTTATTTTACTATTTTTTACTATTTTATTTTATTTTTTTTATTTTTTATGTTATATTTTGCAACATGAACCATTTTTAATTGTATTTTATTCTAAATTATATTAAACAATTAAAACAATATTTGAGCAATTAAACCAAGTCACCTTTATTTTTATAATGCTTTATACAACACAGATTGTTTCAAAGCATCTTTACAGTGAACAAATGAAAAATAATGATTCGGTGATGCAAACATAGTTCAATTCAGCTGTAAAGCAACTCTAAAAAGAAAAAAAGTGTCATTGTTCAGCTGAAGTCAGTTCAGTGTTGATTCAGTTCTATTGTAAAGATCATCAATTATTAAAGGTGCCCTAGAACT
Source organism: Megalobrama amblycephala (assembly GCF_018812025.1). NCBI lineage: Eukaryota > Metazoa > Chordata > Actinopteri > Cypriniformes > Xenocyprididae > Megalobrama > Megalobrama amblycephala. Next base: position 20,637,312 of record NC_063060.1, on the reverse strand, counting down.
TCTTTTTAAAACATGTAATATAAGTCTAAGGTGTCCACTGAATGTGTCTGTGAAGTTTCAGCTCAAAATACCCCATAGATTTTTTTTAATTATTTTTTTTAACTGCCTGTTTTGGGGCATCATTAACTATGCACTGATATATAGGTTGCGGCCCCTTTAAATCTCCCGCTCCCCCTCCCCCAGAGCTCGCGCTTGCCTTGAACAGCATAAACACAGTTTACACAGCTAATATAACCCTCAAAATGGATCTTTACAAGATGTTCGTCATGCATGCTGCTTACATACATCGGATCATGTAAGTATAGTATTTATTTGGATGTATTACATTTGATTCTGAATGAGTTTGATAGTGCTGCGTGGCTAAAGCTAACATTACACACTGTTGGAGAGATTTATAAAGCATGAAGTTGTGTTTATGCATTATACAGACTGCAAGTGTTTAAAAACGAAAATAGTGACGGCTCTCTTGTTTCTGTGAATACAGTAAGAAACGATGGTAACTTTAACCACATTTAACAGTACATTAGCAACATGCTAACGAAACATTTAGAAAGACAATTCACAAATATCACTAAAAATATCATGTAATCATGGATCATGTCAGTTATTATTGCTCCATCTGCCATTTTTCGCTATTGTCCTTGCTTGCTTACCTAGTCTGATGATTCAGCTGTGCACAGATCCAGATGTTCTGCCCTTGTCTAATGGCTTGATCATGGGCTGGCATATGCAAATATTAGGGGCGTACACCCCGACTGTTACGTAACAGTCGGTGTTATGTTGAGATTCGCCTGTTCTTCAGAGGTCTTTTAAACAAATGAGATTTATATAAGAAGGAGGAAACAATGGAGTTTGAAACTCAGTGTATGTCTTTTCCATGTACTGAACTCTTGTTATTCAACTATGCCAATATAAATTCAATATTTAATTCTAGGGCACCTTTAAATTAGTTCAATTTGGCTCTGCAGAAAACAGTGATTGTCCATCTCAGTTCAGTTCTCTTCCAATTGTGTCAGTGCAGTCAAATCAATAATATATTTGAATATTAAGTGTCCCCAACTAAGCAAGACAGAGGCGACAGTGGCAAGGAACCCAAACTCCATCAGATGAAACAATGGAGAAAAAAAAAAAATAAGTAGGCTAATAAAAAGTATTTTAAGCTTGCAGCACATTTCATGTCTGCTGTCTGCGTGTCTCTTTCTCTCTCTCTCTCCCTCTCTCTCTCTCTGCATGTAACGACTCAGTTTTTGCGGAGATTTACTGTGTGTTATGGGAAGGGGATTTCCTTCTGTTCTTCACGGCCACTTGACTAAAGAACAGAGCCTGACCTTGTGTCGTTCACACACATATCTGCTCTCCACAGCTCCCCACAGTACTCACGAGCTTATTAAACACATTAAATCTCAATGTCATAAGGCAAGATTATAAGTGTTACGCCTACCTATAATCCACCTCTCAACTCTGGTTGGAGGTCTGTTGAGCACTTCAGCATTTCCATTCAGCTCTTGTTACATAAAAAACCTCTGTGCAGAAATAGATGACTTCATTAAGTTAATAAGTTAATTATGAATGAGACTTCACAGCATTTTTGAACATGTGGAGTATAACAATGTCCCAAAGCTCAAAAACACAACAAACACCTTTCTTCGAAATATATAAACAGTGTTAAAATGCATTAAAATTATCATATTAATAAATAGTTATCAGACATGAGTGTGTGTGGCTACCGTTCAAAAGTTTTTGATCGAAAAGATTTTTTATGTTTTTGAAAGAAGTCTCTCCTGTTCACCACGGCTGCATTTATTGGATGAAAAATGCAATATAACAGGAATATTGTTAAAAATAAAATTTAAAATAACTGTTTTCTATTGTAATATATTTTAAAAAGTAATTTATTCCTGTGATGCAAAGCGAAATTTTCCAGTCTTCAGTGTCACATGATCCTTCAGAAATCATTCTAATATGCTGATTTTGTGCTTAAGAAACATTATTATCAATGTTGAAAACAGCTGGGCATATGAGACATCTTTTAAAAACATAAAAAATCTAACCAACCCCAAACTTTTGAATGCTAGTGTATATGCTTTATATATAGTATTTATCTATATATACTGTATACTTAATACTGATGTCAGATAAACTGACGATTTTAAAGTTCTATATTGGTTTAATAAACAAAAATAAAACACCAAATGTGAATTTACAGTGAATTTAGACCCCACAACATTATAATGCACAATATAAAAATGGATTTTCATTTGGTAAGGATTACATGTTATTAAAATATTATTGATTTTAATAATTTAAGTGCCTATTAGATGACAAAATGAAGCCTAATGAGGATGCAAAATGAAATATTAAATACTAAAATGCTGCATTAGATGTATTAAAAAATATTATGAATGTCTTAAATGCATTAAGAATGTTTTATATATATATATATATATATATATATATATATATATATATATATATATATATATATAATAATCATAATACATAATATATTAATATATAATCATCAGGGAAAGTGGTACAGGCACCTCTAATTCAATCACTTGTGCATTACATTCTATATAAGAGAAGAACGTAACAGAACCTAAAGGGAGAACATCTAACTGAATACAGGGATTTATTAAAGTCCAAAAGTGCTTTCTGACTGTCCTTTAAGTATACAGGTATACTGCCCTCAGCTCTGGTCAGTTATATTTGCTCAGGTGTGCTTATTTGAAATAAATTGAGTCTGGTACACAGGGACACAGTTTAGTGAGTGTTTCTGAAGAGCACTACAAACTTCCTCCGCAGGAGCTGCCTGAACACACACGTTCATGTTCGGGAATGACGTGCACCATGCATTCAGCTCTGCAGTTTTTATACTGTACTCACTGTATATTCTATCCCCCTGCCTACACTAGCCCTACCCATCACAGAAAACATTCAGCATTTTTTGAATAAAAAAAAAAAAAGACACTGTTTAGTATGTTTTTTAAGCCATCTGCTTTACCAGGAAACAGGAAGTAACCTATCCATCACACAAACATGCAAAACACTAGATTAAAATAAACATGTTTTGGCTGATTTATAAGCCTTTTTAACAAGTGAGGAACAGTAAAATGTTCTTACTAGTCTGCTGTTATAATATTTAAAGGGGTCCTTGATTATGATTTCACTTTTTAACTTTAGTTAGTGTGTAATGTTGCTGTTTGAGCATAAACAACATCTGCAAAGTTATGACGCTCAAAGTTCAATGCAAAGGGAGATATTTTCTTTTACAGAAATCGTTTTTTTAGGACTACAACAAACGGTTGGTAGGGACTACAATGAGCTTCTTCCCGGGTTGGTGACATCACAAACCCTAAAATTTACATAAACCCTGCCTTCGAGAACACGCAACAAAGAGGGTGAGACCATGTTGGGCTGCTTTAGAGAAGAGGAAGAGTTGTTGTAGTAGAGTGTTGTTAGCATGCCGTCATTTTACGTCAGACTGCTTTACAAATGAGGGTCAATTCAATGCTGGATTTGCACAAAAGATTAACATGACGGCACATGCTAGTCGATGAGTTGAATCAACTCCACAGCAACTACATACATTTATCCACTAACCATTCAGAAACGTCCAGATTCATTCTAAAAGTCCTGAGTCGACTCCGGTTTGAACAATGTAAGGCTGAACACCGTTACTGACAATCCTCATTTTGTCTGCGTGAGATTCTCCAGCTTTGTTGTTGTTGAGCAACCGAAGTGCGAGCTGTTAAAGCTCCGCCCTCTTTCGGAAAAGGGGCCGGGAGCAGCAGCTCATTTGCATTTAAAGGGACACACAAAAATGTTTTTGCTCACACCCAAATAGGGGAAATTTGACAAGCTATAATAAATGATCTGCGGGGCTGAAACTTTACAGACACATTCTGGGGACATCAGAGACTTATATCCACTTTATATCCCCTTTAACTATATAGGTGAGGACATTTGGCCCTCACAAGTTTAGCCAAACCTGTACATGTTTTATGGGGACTTTCTATAGAATTTATACTGTACAAACTGTATTTATCTATAACTATACCTCTATATATAACTCTATGTATATAACTCTAAACCTACCCAAATCTTTCTGCATTTTTAGATTTTCAAAAAACATCATCAGTATGATTCCTCATGTCTGTATGAAAATACCTTTTTTGTGTTGCCTATTTTAACACAATTAAGACATTTGTTTTTTGCAATGTGACATTATTTTCATGACACATATGCTCATTCTCTTTACTGTAATGGGAAAAATCTATAATGTGACAAATAAACATAATAAATAAATAAAATATAATGTCAATATTTAAATTGTTTTCCTCAGGGGGGACCAAAAATGTCCCCACGAAAGGATTTCGGATATTACCATCTTTGAGGGAACTTTTTGTCCATAACATAGGGTTTACCAGGACCACACACACACACACACACACACACACAAACACACACACACACACACACACACACACACACACACACACACACACACACACACACACACACACACACACACACACACACACAGCAATCCATTTCTGCTGTAATAAGAAGAGGCTTTCAAATGGATTCCAAACAGGTGTGAATCTAATTCAGGAGCACAGGGGGTGTTGATTAAGAGAGCTGGAGCTCATGCCAGAGAACAGAGATAAAGTCATTTCTCTCTGTCTGTCTCTGCTGGTGTACCAGACAGAGGCTGGACGCTGGCTGACTCTATTACAGGTGAGAGAAAGAGAAAGAGCTTCTCCTTTACAGTGAGTTCATCATACAGTATATACAGAGGACAGTAAAACACAAGCTAGTCTGTCTAATAGTCTGAATGAACACTGTAAACTGTACCATTCCAATGGACACATAAACATACAACTCAAACTACTCGCAGCATCTAAACGCATATGTGTGGTTAACTATCAGCCAAGTCCACTTTGCAGCTTATTTTGACACGTGAAGCAATCAAATATGATTCATATTGTTTTTACATATTTTATAAGACGTTTTATCTGAAACAGATTATACCATAATGAGGTAAAAGCTCTTAAAATAACTGCAAAGCAGTGTCTGACCACAACAAATTGTGTTTGTCATTTAGAAACCTAAAGCAGAATATACTATGGAAGCTTGTTTCTGCCATTAAATAAAAAATAAAAAAGGTAATTGCGACTATTTATCTCACAATTCAGACTTTTTTTCTCAGAATTGCGAGTTATAAAGTCAGAATTGTGAGATATAAACTCACAATTTATGTGTTATACTTATGTGTTATATTGTGCAATTTTGAGGGGGAAAAATTGCGAGAAAAATTGCGAGTTTATATAATGCAATTCTGGCTGTATAACTGTGAGTTCATATCTCGCAATTCTGAAAAGTCTCGCAATTCTGATAGAAACTCACAAGAAAAAAATGTCAGAATTGCGAGATAAAACATTGCAATTGCCTTTTTTAAATGTTTTTTATTTTTTATTTAGTGGCGGAAACAAGCCTTCATAATATACACTTCTGCCACCGTTCAAAAGTGGAGGCGGTAAGATTTTTTGTGTGTGTGTCTCCAAAAATAACTGTAAAAAAACCGAAACAAATTTACACAGTAAAACACTGTTTTCCATTGGAACGGTAATATACAGTAAAAACAATGTGTTCTGGGTAATATTATATGTCATTTTCACATTATAGGCTATTTTCTAGAAAACGTCAAATATTATCCAGAATGCATTGTTTTTACAGTATATTACCGTTCCAATGGAAAACAGTGTTTTACTGTGTAAATTTGTTTCGTTTTTTTTTACAGTTATTTTTGTCAATTCTTTTCTTGTGAGTTTTTATCAGAATTGCGAGACTTTTCAGAATTGCGAGATATGAACTCACAGTTATACAGTCAGAATTGCATTATGTTACAATGCATTCTGGGTAATATTATTTGTCATTTTTGAGGAAGTAGCCTATAGGCCTCTTTTCTTAAAATGACAAATATTACCCAGAATGCATTGCTTTTATGGTATACTGTTTCAATGGAAAACGATATTTTACTGTGTAAATTTGTTTCATTTATTTACAGTTACTTTTTAGAGTGAAGGCTGCATTTATTTGAACAAAAATACAGTAAAACAGTAATATTGTGAAATATTATTATAATTTAAGATAACCATTTTGTATTTATAATGTAATGTATTCCTGTGACGCAAAGCTGATTTTTCAGCATCATTAATCCAGTCTTCAGTGTCACATGATCATGCTATGCTGATTTGCTGCTCAAGAAACATTTCTTTTATTTTAATTGTTTATTTATTCATCTATTTATTTTGTAATTCCCAATTATTTACTACCATGATGTATAGATATTTTACAAATTAACTAATGATATTATATTTTATCCTTTTTTTTTTAAAGTACAGATTGTGTATACATGTGTTAGAAAAATAATGTCACAATGCAAAAAATATTCTTAAATGGAGCTAAAATAAGCAACATAAAAAAAGCTTTTTTTTTTATTTTGGAGTGAAATTTAAACTAGACATGTTCATGACAAAATTCTTTCTGACCTTAGACTTCTTTGTTTAAACCGTTAAAGGTCAGAGGTCACTTTTAACAGTGCTTTTTAAAACACATGAAAATACCATTACTCGAGACTTCACTGAACTTAGAAGTGAACTACTGCTGTTCAAAGAACAAATGAGCCTTTCTGAATGCCGAAGGCTCTGCCTTTTACAGCAGCGTACCGAGATGACCTTGGTTTGGTTATTTACGAGCCAGAGTGCAGCTGTCATCATTAATTAGTTCCTTTCATTAACGAGAGGATGGATACGTACACTTTCCTCTCACCTTGTCTTTTATTCTCTATCCTCTAGTGGTCTAATGAGAGCTAGACATCAGAGAGACTTCCAGTGGGCTGTATTTATATACATAAGTAATGTCTGAACCGGTTTCAGATGCAGCTGTAATGATTTCAGAACAAGAGGAGAGAAATTAAAAACCGGAATAGCACTCCAGAGACATAAAGCCTATTTGGAAAGTCCTAGGAAATGATTTCATTTATTTTACTGTGTTTTTTGAGAGTGTGTGTGTGTGTGTTCTGGAGACGGCCTTTCTCAGGCCTGTGTCGTTTATGGGTCGTTAGCTGAGACCCACTGCTCCATTAACTGAAGCACAGCGTTATGGGTAAAGTACAAGCGCTCATATATTCTTGTGAGGGAAATGGCTGCTGTTTTTATGGCATACATCTCCCAATGGCGCACAATAACTCAAACACACACACACACACACACACGCACAAACTAATAGGTAGTGCACACTAACACGCACACACACAATATCTCACATATTATTTACACCTTTTTTTATTGGGCAAACGTTGACACCAGTGCTTATGATGGATGGTTGTGTTTTCTTTCTAGCTTTCTTCCTTTTTTTCGGCTATAGTAAAGTGGGCCAACCAAAAACACTCACACACAGCCCTTAACATCCACCTGTTCCCATACACAGGAAAAGGAAGTGACTCTAAGAATGTGCTGGTTTAGTGTGTGACTGATAAGATGAAAGTATGCAGATAAGCATGAAACCGCTCTGAAACCCTGAAACCTCACAGTACTTCAATATGACAGCAGAGAACAGCTCCAAATAAGAGACTGATCGTTCTAATTGGCTTGACCTGTGAGTCACGGCGTGAGTTTTAATTGCATCATTGTGAGTCTGGAGCTTGATTAAGCCTTAAGAGGAATGATTGCCATTCAAGTCTTTATGGGAGAAATGTGATATAATACAATAAAATATAAGTTAAAATACTGGGATAGTCTTTCAGTCCAATCATTTTCATAGCAGTTCAAACAATATACAATATCTTTGTCTGATAACATTTTCTAATACAAAGAGGAACAAAAATTCCATAAAACCACTGCGCGTACGCACATTTGATCTTAGAGTGTGCGTATGCTTAAATCCACGATTTATAGATTTCACATCTGAAAGAGAGGCGTACACTCGTTTTCTGTGTATATGTTCATTGAATCACACGTACATACATCTAAGAAATGATCATAAGATCAAATTTAGGATGGTTTCTGTGCAACATTTTATAAATGAGGCCCCAGATCTCCAACACCCTTAGTATTCTTAGTATTCACCAATCAATCAACAAATGAGCTAATCTCAGAATAATAAATAGAAGAGGAGACTTGTTTTTTCATCAGATTTAAGATTACTGAATCACCCGAGTACTTCAAAATAAAGTTCGGTGAGTACCTACTTGAGCACTCATTAGTGTACATCACAAAAAGAACTGGTGAGTTAACACAGCCCTGTGGAACACCAGTATTTTACTTGAGATTATTATTTACTTTGACTCTCTGAGTTCTATTTGTTAAAAAGGTTGGGTTGGGAGGAGCATGAAGAATCATTTTCACACATGAATTGACACCTCGGAGTACAGACCTTAAATTCATTGAAAGTCTTTGGGATGTGCTCACCACTTGCATTGTCAAAACAAGATCTTGACCAAAAATTGATGCACTTCCTGATAGAAATAACATCACAACATTTATTTCCATCACGAGGTGCATACATTTTTGGTCAAGATCTTGTATTTGCATATTTAAATCCAAACAGCGATTTTTTGGCCGGGCCATGTATACAGTATAACATAAAACATGTCCAGGTCACATTTCTAAGGGGGCCTCTAACAACCTCTCACAAAACTTTGGTGTTAACTCACTAAACTTTTTGTGATGGATATAATATGAGGTGGGAGGAAAAACTACAACTTTTGCTAGCGGATGAAGTTTCTCAGGGAATGCAATACTTTTGTGAGAGAATGCAAAAGTTTTGCTAGTGAACAGCTCATTTTTTTTTTTTTTTTTTTTCATCACCATGTCCAGTTAGGGCTCCATACATTTCACCCCAAAATCAAATAAATAAATAAATAAATTAAAAATAAATAAATAAAAATACAATTAAAAATAAATAATATTTATTTCTGACTTTTTCCCCCACAATAATTAGGAACATTTCCTGCCAAAATTTCGATTGTCAAAATGCATCCAGAAAATTTTACTTTTAATGTAAAATTTATTTTGTTTTATTTATTTTATTTTTTTTGTTATTTTTGATAGTGATGACTACGGAAGAGGATTAGGGCCAAGCAATAATAAAAAAAATAAAACCATCTCGAGATTAAAGTTGTTAAATTTTGAGAAAAAACTCATTACATTTCGAGAAAAAAGTCATTAAATTACGAGAACAAATTCGTTAAATTACATAGTCATAATTTAATGACTTTTTTCTCGTAATTTAATGACTTTATTCTCAACATTTTATCTAGACTTTTTTCTTGAAATTTAACGAGTTTTTTCTCGTAATTTAATGAGTTTATTCTTAACATTTTATTTGGACTTTTTTCTCAAAATTTAACGAGTTTTTTTCTCAAAATTTAACAACTTTAATCTCGAGATTGTTTTATTTTTTTATTATTGCTTGGCCCTAATCCTCCTCCGTAGATGACATTCATACAATAAAATACGATTTTTACATTTAAATCAGCATAAATAAAATGAAACACAACCAATACTATTATGTATAAACACTTTAAAATTTAAATATTGTCATTATATTTTATTTATTTATTTATTATGTTTATTTGTCACATTATAGATTTTTCCCATTACAGTAAAGAGAATGAGCATATGTGTCATGAAAATAATGTCACATTGCAAAAACAAATGTCTTAATTGTGTTAAAATAGCCAACACAAAAAAGGTATTTTCATACAGACAAAAGAAAAGAAAAAAACTATAAAACTAGATAATAAACTAGATATGCTCCTGAAATGCACATAAAATATTCAGTGGCACTGAATCCACAATTATAAATACAAATGCTGACTCGCAGAGTCAGAAACAAAACATGAACGTAATCTATATTTGTTTTATGATACACATGGAAATTTCTCAGACATTATTACAATCAAATCTAATTAGCCTGTCCTTTCTAGAGCGTCTCGTGTTCAATCTAATAAATCTAATCAGGCTTCACTGAATATGATTATAAAGTTAAAAAGCTCAAAGCTGCCGAGAGCACGATTCATTCTGCTGCGTGAGTGTTTTTATTCTGAATCGTGCATATTAGGCCTGAAATGTGAAATGCCTCAATTACTGCAATCTTTACTAAATTGTTTATATGCTCCTCAATTCTAAATCCATGTAAACAAACACCACAAACAATCAAAGACCTCCAGCTATTTCAAATGTTCAAAGAGTTGAATGAATGTTTATCAAAAAAAAAAAAATTGGATTGGATTGTAAGATCAGTTACGGCTCCCCAGCTGTGAGAAAACAAAGACGTGTCAGGCAGGTCTGAACAAGATAAAGGAAAGCTGATTCCCCCCTCCTCATTACAGGACAAATTTAAATAATACTGCAGAAAACAGCAGGCCTCCCGGACCTAGTGTTGGCCATGAAAGAATGAATAATAAAAAGTTAATTTACAGTTCCTCCAGCAGATGTATTGAGACAAACATCGCAAACACATCGGCTCTCAAAATACATTTTCCCCGAGCCTGAAAGCCGTGGGGACCCTCCTCTTGTTGAAATGTCATGGTCCTGCGTGCAGGAGGCAGCAGCCGGGGATTTGCAAATAGAATCTCTTTGAGGCAAATTCTAGTGAATATGTATGCCCCCTCTCTCTCTCTCTCTCAATCTCTCTCACATGTTTTCTTGCGCTCACTGGTGCGCTCTCCTCATTCAGCTCACTGTGCCATGGAAACACTGAAATCAGAGGAGATCTCCTTGTATTCGCAGGCTGCCGAGGCTACGCTACTGAGCTGTGCTAATATCTCCAGTTATTTTACTGTATGTGGAAAGCTGAAATAAACGGGAAGAAACATCATTATGTGTTATATATCCCCGGAATTGATTCCCTTTCAGCTTATTTTCTTATCAAATTAGTAACTGATACATGTCATTTCCTTAACTGGAATGTTCAACATAAATCACTGCAAACTATTTTACTTCATACCAAAACAGAGACAGAATGAACAAGCGTTGCCTAAAACATTGAATTTCTTTGTATTTCTTGTTTTTCTGATCAAAACCACTCCACACACACAATTTTCAAACTCGTGAGTAGGAACTTCCCAGAGGACTTGAACAGGTAAACATCACTGCTTCAAGGCCAAGAGGGGTCAGACTTATGTTTATGCACTAAAGCTGTAACACAAGGTCAAAGGTCAAATGTCATTAAAGCATTAACCCTAGATATTAATTTCTGACAGTGTCTGTCTGTCTATCTGTCTAAGAATGAATTATCATATGCAGTAAAAGACAATGTTTTGCCAAAAACTGACTGGCTTCTCTCTGTATGATTTCATATGAGTCTCTTCAGACCTTAGAACTGTACATGAATTATGAGCTTCTGCAACTTTTGACCTGCTAACTGAACACCTTTCCACAAATTGATTATAGAAACAAAAAAATATATATATAAATAAAAATTAATACATTTTTTTCTTAGTCATATTAAGTGAAAACAATAAGTGCAACCATAATCAAAGTGCAAACAGAGACCAAATTTTTTCTTCAAGCATGATACAGAGTTAAGAGATGGTTACAACTGCACAGCCCAGCCTAAGATAGCTTTCATACTGAGAGATGTTTGTATGCGTCAGGGAGCTGCTTTAAAAACGCAGGGTATTGAAATCACGTTTGAATGTGCGCTCACGTTTTACTTTCGATTTCGCGATTGTGCTTACTCTGTGAATAGGGAGCGCACGTTCTATAAGATCAGACATTTGTTGCGCAACGAATCCTCCAGTATGGTCTTGTCAGTCATCTCGTCACTTACTCTCGTCACGTGATCAGTGAACTCAGATTCCTGCTGCACTATGCACAAATTGCACTACGTACGTATTGAAGCGACCATTATCCAACAGAATTAAATGGTTTTCAACAGTGGAGGAATAATGTAAATGTAGCAGTGACATATTCTATCCTAATTTCACCCTCACACTCCATCATGTTAATATCGCTAGAAAGCTTTTTGGTAACACTTTACAATGTGGGTGCACTAATAAGCATTAATTCATGCTTAACTAATGCACAGATAATCATGAGTTAATGTATGACTCATGAAGAACTAAACCATTAATTAATGATTACTGCATCAGTAACTAATAAAGAGTCTATATGATTAATAGATTAAGTAATATATTAATTGTTATTAATTAAATGTGTCATAACATATTAATTCCTTAATAACATATTTTATTAACTAAGGCCGCATTTACACTGCAAGTCTTAATGCACAGATCCGATCTTTTGACCATATCCAATTTTTTTGGACGACGTGCTTACATTTCTTTTAAAAGTGACCTGTATCCGGTGTCTCCTTTTTACACTGCACTTGGCGAAATGTACCAAAAATAGCATATATGACATCACAAATCAATTTCAATGGTACATTGAGCTTAATTTATTGACATGAATTCATATAAAACCCATTTTAATGCAATAGTTTACATAATTTAGTGTACATTACATTTTACATAAAAATAATAGGCTACAAATTCTTCACGTACGTAGCTCCGCTGAAGTGTGCGAATAAGACTGGGGTACGGGAGGATCCGCCGTCCTGTACTAGGTTTCTTTAGTCATTCAAACCAATGCGTTCATCAGTGATTGTATATCAAGGCAAAGACTATAGAATAACACAAGACGTGTCACTCGTATTGTTTTGAACGGGAGAAAGAGTAACGCACAATATGGCGGAATAAGTCCCGCCTTCTAAATAAGAGCCAATCGCCGACTGGTAAAGTCATTGCGTCACTTCAGCGGCCGTTAGAATCACCGGTTTCTATGGAAACAGTCAGAAGCGCGCCTCCGAAGAGATGCGCATTTAGGTCTGCGCATGCGCATTAGCTTGATCCAGCCTGAAAAATATTTTTTTCTGTCATGATTCGAGCGTTTAGAAACTAAATTTATGAGCCGGTTGTTGTTAGATTTCATTGGTGATTTTAAATATGAAATTTAATCGTAAGGTTGGCGAACAGTTTTGGAGAATTTGATGCTTCCCCATTCAAAGAGATTGCATGATGCCCAGGATGCCCAAGAGGCGTTTCAAAGATGGCCGCCGAGTGAAATGACTTGTCTCAAAGGGACTTTGATCAAGGGCAGGTACAAGTTTATGTGGAACGAATAGTCTCTACAACGGGACTGAAGCGCGCGTCTGTGCACGAGCCGTCGTCACTGACAACAGCGGCAACGAGCCCTCAGTGTGATTTCAAGAGCAACACATTTCAACGTCAGATCGCCTTTTATTTAACACAAACAAATTAAATTAATACTCTGCCAGTGAACTAGGGATGTTCTGTTTGTTATGAGTATGTCTGTACCGCGAAATGTTAAAAAACCCTCACTTTTCAAAGACGCAGGAGTCGCATTTACAGGGGAATATCCGATCTGTCCGCTTACACTGCAGGCGCAAACGCACATATCCGATTCATATCCGATTTATAACCACATATGGATGAGGCCTGAAACCGATCTGTGAAAATCGGAATCCATGCGCTTTTTTCCTGCTTACACGGTCGTGACTCATATCCGATCTGTGCCACATGGGAGGAAAAAATCTGAATTGGGTCACTTGAACCGTGCAGTAGTAGTCTATAAGTAATAGTCTAAGTTATTATTATTACTTAAATTTTTTTTTTTTTTTTTTTTTTTAACTAATCGGCAGTCAGACGCGCGCCTCCGAAATGAGGCACAAGAGACGCGCATTTAGGTCTGCGCATGCGCATTAGCTTGATCCAGCATAAAAATACAGGTTTTTTTGTCATGATTCGAGCCTTTGGAAAAAAATTATGAGACAGTTGTTATCAGATTTCATTGGTGATTTCAAATATGAAATTTCATCGAAAGCTTGGCAAACAGCTTTGGAGCTGCATGATGCCCAGGATGCCCGAGAGGCATTTCAAAGATGGCCGCCGAGTGAAATGACTTATCTTAAAGGGACTTTGCTTCAACCCATTGTGGTAATTAACACATTAACTTAGACTATTAGTTAATAAAATATATTATTAAGGAATTAATACATTATGACACATTTAATTAATAACAATTCATATATTACTTAATCTATTAATCATATAGACTCTTTATTACTTACTGATGCAGTAATCATTAATTAATGGTTTAGTTCTTCATGAGTCATACATTAACTCATGATTATCTGTGCATTGGTTAAGCATGAATTAATGCTTATTAGTGCACCCGTATTGTAAAGAGTTACCAGCTTTTTCACCGCGATGAGAAATCTCGTCACCCCTACTAACTAACTAACTTTCCATCTATCTATCTATCTATCTATCTATCTATCTATCTATCTATCTATCTATCTATCTATCTATCTATCTATCTATCTATCTATCTATCTATCTATCTATCTATCTATCTATCTATCTATCTATCTGTCTGTCTGTCTGTCTAACAGGGAACATTCTCAGAACTTTGGCTAACGTTCTGGCAAGGCTCTCTCAAAGTTATGAACAAATTATCTTTCAGTAACATTAATAGCATGTTAGTTCAAAGTTATCTGATTTTTAATAATGTTCTCAAAACATTAGCACAAAAACATTATCTATACATCATTCATGGAATATTTTTTTCTAAAATGTTTTAATTGGATGTTCGTCTAACATTTTTATATTTTACTAGTTTCAGAATGTTCAGAGAACATTCAAAAGTAAAAATCTCACAACATTTGCAAAACGGAATGTTATCTTAATGTTTGCATAACCAAGAAAAAACTTTAAACTTAAAACCTTTTATGGACATTTTTAATCTTCAGAGAACATACAGATCATAAAATGCATTTTATCCACAAAATGTTTGTGTACATTCTATTTCATGATTTTCTGTCACAAAATGCATTTCCTTCACAAATTGCTCATTCTGTGAATGAGATATGTATTTCATCCAAATATTTCGTGGTCCAGACAGCCTCTGTTGGACCAAATGCATATCTTGTTTACAAAATGAATCGTGACTGAAATGCAAAAATTTCAGGACAAATTCCCCTTTTGTATTCCATGAAAGAAAGCACCTTGGAACGACATGAGGGTGAGTAAAAGATGAATTAAACATTTTTTTGGTTGACCTGTTCCTTTAAGAAGACTGTCTTGAGCTACATGATTGTGTCTCTAGGCATAAAGGACTTTATTCTCTATTGCTTCTGCCCCTGAGCCCCTTTCATTTTGTTTATTAAGTTTCTCTTGACAGCGGATGGGTCCCCCTCCATTTCTGAATCCCTCGGGAGATTCTTTTCTTTCAAGCTTAAATGTGAACGCTCAAAATCAAATGCTATTGGGGTCTGGAGCCAGCACTCAAACGCTCTCGGCGAGAGTGTAGCAGGCATGGACTCGAGTCCGCTGACAGTCGTGATTCAGTTTTGCAACTGCCGGGGGGGGTGGGTTAAATTAATAAATGAAATCAAATCCGTCTGGAGTGGGTGAATCTGAATTATTCACCATGATCTTTGTCACCCCTGTTTCCTTCCCCCAGTTCTCATAACTGTCACAAAACAAAATGTGCCAACACAGACTCAAAAATTCAGGGGATGATGACAGCTGATAAAATATTAATTGTCTTGCAGTTGTTGCATTTAGCTGACATCCTCTTCTCCTCACTCACCATCCCCGAGGCAGACGACCACCGCTTTGGTTGATGGGTCATTCGAAAAGCCAGTGTTTTGGAACAAAGTCATAATTGCGAGATATAAAGTTGCAATTGCGAGTTATAAAGTCAGAATTGTGAGATATAAAGTCACAATTGCATGTTGTAAAGAGAATTGTGAGACATAAGCTCACAATTCTGACTTTTTTTCTCAGAATTGTTTATACCTCGCAATTCTGACTTTATAACACAATTGTGAATTATAAAGTCAGAATTGTGAGATATAAACTCACAATTCTGAGAAAAAAATGTTAGTCTTTTTTCCTCAGATTTGGACTTTATAACTCGTAATTGCAAATTTACATTTCACAATTTTAAGAAAAGAAGTCAGAATTGCGAGTTTATATCTCGCAATTGTGAGAGAAAAAGTCAGAATTGGGAGAAAAAAGTCAGAACTGGGAGTTTATATCTCGCAATTGTGAGAAAAAAGTCAGAATTGGGAGAAAAAAAAGTCAGAACTGGGAGTTTATATCTTGTAATTGTGAGAAAAAAAGTCAGAAATGCAAGTTTATATCTCACAATTGTGAGAGAAAAAGTCAGAATTGGGAGAAAAAAGTCAGAACTGGGAGTTTATATCTCACAATTGTGAGAAAAAAAGTCAGAAATGCAAGTTTATATCTCGCAAATGTGAGAGAAAAAGTCAGAATTGGGAGAAAAAAGTCAGAACTGGGAGAAAAAAGTCAGAACTGGGAGTTTATATCTCACAATTGTGAGAAAAAAGTCAGAATTGGGAGAAAAAAAGTCAGAACTGGGAGTTTATATCTCGTAAATGTGAGAGAAAAAGTCAGAATTGGGAGAAAAAAAGTCAGAACTGGGAGAAAAATGTCAGAACTGGGAGTTTATATCTCGCAATTGTGAGAAAAAAGTCAGAATTGTGAGAAAAAAGTCAGAACTGGGAGAAAAAAAGTCAGAACTATATCTTTATATCTCACAATTGTGAGAAAAAAGTCAGAAATGCGAGTTTATATCTCGCAATTGTGAGAAAAAGTCAGAATTGGAAGAAAAAAGTCAGAACTGGGAGTTTATATCTCGCAATTGTGAGAAAAAAGTCAGAATTGTGAGAAAAAAGTCAGAACTGGGAGTTTATATCTCACAATTGTGAGAAAAAAGTCAGAATTGTGAGAAAAAAAGTCAGAATTGTGAGAAAAAAGTCAGAACTGGGAGTTTATATCTCACAATTGTGAGAAAAAAGTCAGAATTGTGAGAAAAAAGTCAGAACTGGGAGAAAAAAAGTCAGAACTATATCTTTATATCTCACAATTGTGAGAAAAAAGTCAGAAATGCGAGTTTATATCTCGCAATTGTGAGAAAAAGTCAGAATTGGAAGAAAAAAGTCAGAACTGGGAGTTTATATCTCGCAATTGTGAGAAAAAAGTCAGAATTGTGAGAAAAAAGTCAGAACTGGGAGTTTATATCTCACAATTGTGAGAAAAAAGTCAGAATTGTGAGAAAAAAAGTCAGAATTGTGAGAAAAAAGTCAGAACTGGGAGTTTATATCTCGCAATTGTGAGAAAAAAGTCAGAATTGGGAGAAAAAAAGTCAAAACTGGGAGTTTATAATATAACTTGCAATTCTGACTTTGTTTCTCTCAGTTGTGAATTTATATCTTGCAATTGCGAGTTTCTATCTCACAATTTTGAGAAAAGTCAGAATTGCGAGATGTAAACTCACAATTGTGAAAAAAGTTGTTAGATAAAAAGTTGCAATTACCTTTTTTATTTTTTATTGACGGAAACAAGCTTCCATAAAAACATACTGATGAGACATTAAACAGAGGTCCTGACTCACTGTTGTCATAAAAAATCCCAGGATGTCCTTCGAAAAAGAGTAGGGGTGTAACCCCGGCATCCTGGCCAGATTTTCCCAGTGGACTCTGTCCATCATGACCTCCTAATCATCCCCTTCATCACTGTCTCCTCTCCACCAATAAGCTGGTGTGTGGTGGGCATTCTGGCACAATATGGCTGCTGTCGCATCATCAGGTGGATGCTGCACATTGGTGGTGGTTGAGGAGATTCCCCCTTCCAAATGTAAAACGCTTTGAGTACCCAGAAAAGCGCTATATAAATATTATACCAATAGTATTAACAAAAGCAAAAGTACAATAAAAACACACTGGCTGAAGCAGCCATGTCACTTTAAGGCTGTGACACACCAAGCCAACATCAAAAAACAAGCGGTGTCACGGCCTTTAGCTGTTTCTACAAGTCTTTTAGCTCTTTTATCATGACTCGTGTTTCACAGGATTCATACCCGAATGCTTCACATCACAAGTGCAACACTGTACCAGATGAGCTACTGAGCAAGTTTACTATAGTACATCAGAAAACCCACACATATGGAGCTGGTTATATGATGCAAACATAAATATGTATTAGTTTACAAATCATGCACTATAGTAACAGTGTTTTGAGGTCATACCATGGTATTGTGCAAGAAACCATGTGAAAATAAGTCTTTATTAATCAATAACCTGCCCCTGTAATCATAATTTGTGTAAATTATAAAAGTTGGTGTTTTTTACTGCAGTGTTTTTTTTTTTTTCAGCTGGAAACTGCAGTGAATTGTATGTATAGGTATGTTTTTGGAGTTTTGCAGAAATGTAGGTAGAGGCACATTTTTCCACAGAGCATATAATATGTAGCCTATAATATAACTTTGCTGCATTCTGTGCTTGAAATGCTATAAAATAGCCATCATTCTCATACAGTACATACAATAATTCCTACAGCATTTGCACACATTAAATATACCCTTATTTCTCCCAACATCAGGAAGTGAAGGGTTTTCAGTTGTATTTATCAGTAAATGAATGTAATGCACCTTACTTATTTGAAACAGTAACTTGAATATTATGGTGAAAATTTAACAACTGACACACAACTTTGCTTGTTACACAAAGTTACCTAGAAACTGATCATAACAGGTGAAAACAAACTTTTAAACTTCAGACTTTGAAACTTTAAAGCTTGATTCCTCTCAAACTCACACTGATTCATCCAAACAGCATCTGGACAGTTCAAAGGACGAGCCGGTCTTCCTCTTCAGTAACTCTGGCTGTTTGCCCTGGCTTTTTGTCCCTCGAATAAACAATACCACTGATGAAAGGCACTTTTAGCCTAAAACCATGCCTTCAGAGTGAGTGAGCGAGAGAGAGAGAGAGAAACTCAATAATGAATATGTGAGCACTACACTTGATATAATGAGTGTCTTTGCTGCTTTGTGAGACCTGAATACTTCAGTGAGTGGTTCTTGCAAGGGAACAAAAGGAGGCTTCTTGTGCACTGCAGTTCATCATTTATGACATTCTCAACCAGAGATTCGGAAAATGCCGGAACTGGAAAGTTGTTTCCCAGTGGACCGGCGTCAAATGTAAACATATAAAGTATCTGTGAGGCTTTGAAATGTTTTGACAATCCTAATCTAAACTTTACTTTCCCGTTGTGTTTAAACGAGGGCTTGATTCCCACTCCTACTGCGTACATGTCACTGCAGATTCATGCCAAATCAGCTGTCAGGCTTTCAATAGTCCAAGACATCTGAAAAATAGAACAAATCTAGGATCGCATGCGCCCTCAACAAGAGCTAAAGTGGATCTGAGCTTCTAGATAGGCTAGTGTACCGATATACCAGCATAAACCATAAAATCATGGTCTTTTCAGCAGGGAAGTGAAATAAAATCAGCCTTCTTTTGTCAAATGAATGGTTTAGCTCTCATTAAACCTGCTATTTTAACTTGGCAAAATTTTATTGTCCTCTTTAAAAGTTAATTATCTTTCCACTACATAAAAGATGAATTTTATTGACCTGTGCGATCTGCTAGTCTGCTGAATTCAGCTGTAGTACCTTTCCAGAGAGGCTGCGGCAGTTTAACTCTAAAACACAGTGGACACGGTACAGATGTCCCGATGAAAAGTCTGCTTATGACAGTTCCTTCCTCAAAGATAACAAGGAGGAACTTTCGAAAACCTATTTAGCAAAGCACCCCGTTTGCAGTAGCAACTCCCAGCGGAATTAGCACAGCCTCACGGAGCGCCTTGGGCACAATCACAGCTAAAAGCCCAACAGACTCCAACACCTGCCGTCGATGCCCCCCGGGAGACGAACAGAGAACCCCCTGTGCCAGTACTTATAATCGAAGACAAACAGGAGCGGTGAGGATCAGCCAAACCTAGAGGATGGGGGAGAGTCTCTCACACATTCTGTTCTACAAGCACCCGAATGATAACTCTGGTATAAACAGCTAAACAAAAAAAGGACCTGACCATTCATTCTCTAGCTATCTAAATGGGGACTTTTTTAAAGGGGACCTATAATGCCCCTTTTTCAAGATGTAATATAAGTCCCCAGAATGTCTGTAAAGTTTCAGCTCAAAATACCCCACAGATCATTTATTATAGCTTGTCAAATTTGCCCCTATTTGGGTGTGAGCAAAAACACGTCATTTTTGTGTGTGTCTCTTTAAATGCAAATGAGCTGCTACAATAGCCATCATGTTCACACAGTGCACACAACACCTCTGCACTTTATTTCTCTCAACATGGGGACAGGAGATCTGTCAGTCAATACATGTGAAAAAGTAACTTGCATTACTTATTTGAAAAAGTAACGTGTTACTTTACTAGTTACTTGAAAAAGTAATCTGATTACATAACACAAGTTACTTGTAATGCGTTATCCCTAACAATTGGAGCAATAGCACTGCTTTCATATTTCTGTCTATATGTCTCTGGGTGGCATAGAGAAACCGCTCTTGATTGACGATGCAGAGGAAGATTACTAGTGGCACAGATGAGGATAAGGATGAGTTAAAGTCTGAAAAATAGCCCTAAACAAGCCCGGCAGTGCCACAGATGCACAGAGATCATTATCAAGATTCAGAAAAAAAACGAGAATACAAGGAAAGCGAGCGAGAGGAACTAGTAAAGACAGTGATTTCGAGAAGATTATCTGAGACGAGGCTGAATTGCAGCAGAAAGCTATTGGATATAATAAGCTCCACATGTGAAACGGGTGCAGGCGGCTTTAAAGCTGAATTCACTTTTTTTTTTTTTTGTATTCTCTCTCTTTCTCTTTCTTCTTTTTGGTGCATCCGCAAATCATTCATGGCATGTACAGAGCTGCAGTGAACTCCAGATCTGAGCCGTGTTGAGTAATGAAGTTATGTGTGCTGGGAGCTGAATAAATGCTTCCAGGTGTCTGCGATTGCTCTGTCCTTCAGAGATTTATGAATGAACAGGCAACAAATGCTGCTGAGATTTAGATTTGTGTGTGATCATGCACAGAACTGCAGAAAAAATAGTTCAGTGCAAACGTAACTCTGTTTAAAACTTCAGTAAGTGCTTGTCTGGTTTTGTTTCTCGCTCAAATTTTGTTTAATTTTGTTTCAATATAGAGGTTCTTGCTAAACCTGTTAAAAAGACCCGGTGGTTTATGTTAGTTAAGCAAGTGAACTAGCATAACTATTTTATTCAAAGCAAAATAGTGGATCTTTCTGAAATCTAGTCAGATATTAGAATCCAAAACACAAAATACAGTGTGAGGTCAAGCAGCACTATTACTATTGTCCATAAGCTAACAGGGATATAACAGGGAATAAATGTTCTTCCAGTAACGTTAATAGAACATTCATTCAAAGTTATCTGGTTTTTAATAATGATCTAAAAACATTAGCACAAAAACATTATTTATACATCATTCATGTAATTTTTTTTTTTTTTCTGAAACATTTTAGTTCAGAGAACATTCAAAATGATAAAATGGAATGTTCAGATAACCAAAAAACATATTAGAACATATTTTTTTTTTACTGGGTATTAAACTCTTAAATCTTTTTGAGCAGATGTTTGTAGTTAGTTTTCTCAGGGATTTCTGCTATAGTCTTTGAACCTTATATAATGTTGACATAATCAAGTTTCAAAAAGCAGTTTCGACCTGTTGTTGCAAGCATAATCTTTACCTAATGAAAAATATGCTTTGAATAAGCAAAAGTGTGTGTGTCCAACTTGCACAAACGTTTCTTTAAACGCTGTAATGTAAAAACATGTAGAGGAAGTTGCTCTGGGCAATTTCATATGTTGACCTGCTAATGGATAGAAAGACAGAGAGACAGACCACACACACACACACACACACACACACACACACACACACACACACACACACACACACACACACACTCAAGATCTGAACATTGAAATAGATTACCATATAGAGTACTAGATGATTATAAAGCATCATTGAGAATGAAAGGGTAACATCTGCCTGTTTATATGTGATACGCATGACAACTACTCTCTCTCTCTCTCTCTCTCTCTCTTTCTCTATTATAAATTCTGTTCATAATCAGCCTACAGTATATTTTGTCTGCTTGAAAGCTTGGTTTACAGCTAAGCACACATAAAAAAGCATGAATCTCACAGAAACAAGTCCAAGCCATATTTCTAAAGAAAAGGAAAAACAAAGCTAACAAAGAAAGTAGGAACATTAAGATTTGTAGCATGGTGACATTAGTTTTACCCTACAAATGATCATTCCTGTAATATGTCTGGACATTTCACTTTTTTAGTTTTGTTTTGGATTTTACATTATTCTCAATGGTGATACTCATAAATGTAATGTATTTGGCCCTTTTGTTTTGTTTTGTTTTGTTTTACTGCTTTTTAGTAAATTTAACTGTTTTATGGTTCACTTTTTTCACATTACAGAAATTTGATGTTTATTTGTCACAATGTAATAAAACAAAAAGATAAATGATCATAGATTGCACATAGATTCACACACAGAAACATCCCTTGAGGGTCGAGTTATCAAGGTAAAGGGTTGAGTTATCAAGAGAAAGAGAGAAAGACTCCACCATTTCTTGATTAACTGGACTGAGATGAGAAGGATATAGAAATGGGGGGGAGGGGGACTGGGGGATGGGAGAGGAAAATACATGAAATGATTCAGAAAATGGGAGAGAAAAAAATGCGAAGACCGAGGTGAAAGAGTGACAAGGGAAATGATGAAGTGAGGAAGAAGGTGGGAGGAAGAAAAGAATGAAACAAAGGAGTAAATGGAGAGACAGTTAAAAAAGTGAGGGCGGCAAGAGAGAAAAAGAAAGCCGCTATTTGAGTTTTGTAGGAGGGCTGAGGAAGCGATTAACCCCTCTTCGCTCGGGACATTGCTCTAGGGGAAGGACTCTGTGGGGTGTCCCGTCATGTGCTGCCCCTCCTCAAACAGGGGTCATGACCTCTTCCCCTAAAGATTCAATTCGTCTGTTTCCACTTGACTTTCTCTTCCCCCTCTGTCACCTGAACCTCCACGACAGCCCTGCACTCCTAAACTGAATGCATGCTCTGGAAATTAAATATTATTTGCAGTACAAAGATGCATTTTAAGTGAAACATTAGACATTAGAGCTGCATTTATCAGGCTGCTTCAGCTATACGCTGTTCAAAGGACAAGCTTAGATTAACAGCCCTGCTGGTTTTTGCTGGTCTAACCGTCATGCTGTTTACTAGCAAAATTTAGCTGGCGAAGCTTGCCAATTAGCATAGTAGTCACAAGTCAATATTGCAAAGCAGCTTGACCTCCATAACTTGTTTGCAAGAAAAACTGAATATTGAACTTTTTTGGCATTTTGGAGCATTTTGTCATTTTTATCGGTATAGTGCTTTTCACAATCAATATTGTTTCAAAGTAGCTTTATTGAAAATCATGACTTATGCTGCGTTCACACCAAACGCGAATAGAGCGTAAAATTCGCGTCTTCCGCGTCTAGTTTGCCGCTTGAACATTTTGAATGCATTCGCGCGTCTAGAGCGAAATAGACGCGCGTAAAAAACAAGCGTTTGAAGCGAAATTGACGTGCGTCCGAGGCGAAATCCGCTTCTTGTGGGAGGGGCAAGTGCTAGGCGGTTGTCTGTTTGCAAGATGGCTGATGTTGATTGTGCATTCATCGAGAAAGCTACCACTTTGTATTTGCTCTGGAGAGGCGTAGAGGTCAGCTTCGCGGGAAGGCTGCGGGTCGATAAACGTGTACGTGACTCAAAAGTGAAATGTGTATTTACAACTTACCAGGTAGCCCAATCTCCTCACCGACACTCTTCCAAGCGAGGTCCTTTTTATTCCTGTCTGAAGTATGAACTTGTGTCATAAATCTCTGGGTTCAAATTTTTCAACTCGGGCGTCAGACGCGAATTCGCGTCAAACGCTAAATGCACAAAAAGCACTCAATTCGCGTCATTCGCGCGAACTAGACGCGCGAATGAGGCGAATTCGCGTCTTCCGCGCCGCGCTAAACGCCTCATTCGCGCCGCGAGACCTCCAGACGCGCGTAAACGCGTCTTTACATTGACTTAACATTGAAATCATTCGCGCCAGACGCTCTATTCGCGTTTGGTGTGAACACAGCATTAGTCTCACCTCTGGCCCTCAAGGTCTACTTTGCTGCAGAGTTTTGCTTCAACCCAAATCAAACACACCTGAATAAGCGAATCCAGGTCTTCAGGATTACTAGAAAGGTATAAGCAGGTGTGAATCAAG
The DNA here is from genome assembly GCF_018812025.1 of Megalobrama amblycephala. Taxonomy (NCBI): domain Eukaryota; kingdom Metazoa; phylum Chordata; class Actinopteri; order Cypriniformes; family Xenocyprididae; genus Megalobrama; species Megalobrama amblycephala. Next base: position 20,613,058 of record NC_063060.1, on the reverse strand, counting down.
GTTGGAGCTAAACTTTGTAGTAGAGTTTAGAACCCCTGCCTTAGTCTATCAGGCTACGTTCACACTGTCAGTCCAAATCCAATTATTTGTGCATCAGATTGGGGTCTGATCTAAAATTATTGACGTCCTCATTGTGTATCACAACTGTTAAAATCCAATTTGTGTGTCCCATGCCACTCTTTTGTTTTTGTTTTTTTCTGCATTAATGATGTTGCATTGGTAGGCATACCAAAAACAACAGTAACATGAAGGGGTTTGCAATACAGATGTTGTCTCATCTACAACATGGCAATGTGTAGCCACCACTCTGGACTACCGCGTCTTATGAGGTAGAACCGTAGGAGGCTGGTATGTGTGGCTTTATTCCACGCTGTCATCTTTGCCAGTTTCAAAACTTGTCTCCATTATATTGTCATTTTCTGTTCATTCAGCACTTTGCAACAACACAACTTTGTTTCTGCAGGGACTTTCAGCATGCTTCCTATAACGTCTGATGTTTACGCTTTACGTGGCGTGAGCAAGTGAAGAGCGGTCAGACTGAAATGGATTTCCAGAAATTTCAAACCACATATAAACATAGCTCGAAACAGTTTTGTAAAAATCACATTCACACTTGCTAAATCTAATCCGATTTCAATCTGATATGCACAAAAAATGGATTTGAACTGGCAGTTTGAATGTAGCCTAAAGACCCTCGGTGACCAAGCCAAATTTCAAAAAGAAAAGATGTCCAGAATTTTCTTCAGCAACTTTGGTGTTATTTGCAAAAAGGAAGTCATACAGGATCATAATGACATGAGGGTGAGTAAATGATGACATAACTTTCATTCATAGGTGAACTAGTCCTTTAACCAAGTTCCTACACTGTGTTAAAAGATTAACAAAACAACCTTTTGTCTTTGGTGACGCTGATGAAATGTATACAATTTGACCAATTTGACCAATTTTGGTCCTGGAGGTCCACTGTCCTGCAGAGTTTAGCTCCAACCCTAATCAAACACACCTGAACAAGCTAATCAATGTCTTCAGGATTACTAGAAAGCAAGTGATTTTTCATCAGGTTGGAGTTTAACTCTGCAGGACAGTGGCCCAGCCGAAGTTGCCCATTCCTGTTTTAAGAAAATTAATGTGTATAGCCACGTTTCCACTGCAGGAACTTTCCCCAGGAATTAGGAACTTTGGGGTGGTACCCGGTGTGTTTCAACCAGCTATGGTCTAAATGAAGTTCCGGGTAAAAATTTCCCCCTCAGAAAGTCCCTGCTCACAAAGTAGTACTTTTACTTTTTCAAAGTTCAGGGACTTTTGGGCGTGGAACTTGGGCGCTGAACATGCTGATTGGTTGAGTTCACGCAGCATTTTGATTGGTTGACTCCACGCAGCATTTTTTTTTAACCACCATTTTTTAAAGTCTGTAGCAGTGCATGCAGTAAGAGTTATTTGCTATTCGAATTAACAATGGAGTTTAAAAAATACAACCGATGGGCCAACGATGAGGTTCAGGCTTTATTAAACTTATATGTCAAGGACAAAACCCAGTGGGAACTGGAAAGTCGTGCACAGTCTTACGTCACCGGACTAATTTGCCAAATCTTCACAGTACCTTAGACCACAATGGAAACGCAGACAGCAACAGTTCTGGGGAAAAAAAGTTCCTGGGACAAATTGTTCTGGGTAATTTTGATGGAAACATGGCATATGTCATTGTGTTTATTGTTTCCACCAATAATGTCCCTGCTAAAATGTCCAGTCACCAACTTATGTTGTGTTTCGGAGGCTAATGTCTCTACCAGACTTGTTAACTAGCTTGACCAGCAAACTTCCCTGATCAACCAGCTTCATCAACTAAGTTTTACTGGTTGGCTATGCCAATCCGACAGCTAGACCAGTACCAAACCAGCCTGGAGGTCACTAATAATGCTTGATAATAATTGAAAAGTAGCCAATAATCTTAATGAAGCTCTTTAATAGTGATAAATGTGAAAATCTCTTTCAAAAGCTGGTTTTACTAATCTCATCTGGCCCATGTTCAGTCACACACTCATCTTAAGCTTTTCCTAGAATTCTTTTGTGGCTTTACTAAAAAAATAATCAGTCTCCTGGAACGAAAGCAAGAAAGAAAAAAACATCTTTCACCATTTATTGTACAGCAGTCTTTTTTTCCTAAAATATATGCCCTGCTCTTCTTGCTCTCCCTCTTACCTTCTCTCGCTCTCAATGCATTGACAAAAGCATTTAGTCTGCGACTCACTGCACCTGAAGCCAACTGGAAAACCGATGGGCGAGCGAGTGTGACCTCTCTCACTTCTGCACGTCCATCGAATCCTGGAGTCGGACAAACAATCTCAAAACCTCAGTCACCGTATCCTCAGGCCAGTGTGTGCGCTTCGGCTTTTAATCCAACCTAGAAAAGTATTCACTCGGTCAGCACTTCTCCGAGCTCCTGGCATGATGTTTGTCTAGGCCGGACAACGGGCTGAAAGGCTCGGATAAATATCCACAGACCCCCGGAGGCTCCAACCATCAGGGCCTGTCACAACGTGTAAAAGAGCCAGCAGAGAGCTGGGCCTGCATCCCGCTCACCCCAGAGTCCTCTCAGCTCACGGATCAACAGATTCCAAATAGGTTCAAGGCCGTTTTGTGAGGTCCTGCTGGTGTGTGCGGTGAGCGTAATTGAACGAAGCAGTGACATCTGCTCAGGGTCAAGACTCAGAGAGATGACCACATTACAAGACCTGCTGATGAGTATCGTTTAGTACAAGATTATATTTACACTATAGGTAAAGCTTCCTCAGTCCTGAAACACAGACTGTGCTTGATGCATTAGAAATTACAAATGCATATGTTTATTATTACAAATAACCACTATAGCATTTAAATTGTATGTTTTCCAGAGCCCGTTTATAATAAGATCTCAGTTAGAGTAATAGTGACACTGACTATGTATTACTATATATTTGCTTAAAGGCACAATATGTGAGATTTTTGGATTAAAATATCCAAAAACCACTAGAACAATATTAAATATTTTGTTGACTTGTGTACTTACATTATCCCAAATGTTTCCAACAAAGGTTTAAATCCAGAGAAATCAGTTGTTTTAACCAGTGTAACGGACTGTGTCATTGCGTTGCTTGTCAATGACATCATATCCGCGTTACCAAGGGCGTAGATTTGGTTTCAACATTGGGGGGGTTGAGCGTTGGTATGCTGCCTGTTATTATTTTTTTTAATTATTTTTTTTTTTTTTTTATGTGTATAGCGTTTTTGGTTAATTTATTTCTTATCTATCTATCTATCTATCTATCTATCTATCTATCTATCTATCTATCTATCTATCTATCTATCTATCTATCTATCTATCTATCTATCTATCTATCTATCTATCTATCTATCTATCTATCTATCTATCTATCTATCTATCTATCTATCATAACTTTATGGAATTTATCTATAACCATTCATCAAATTCTAACATAATGGAGTGATTCTAAAAAGAAAGAAATTATGTTAAATATTGAAACCGCCAGTAGGTGGCAGCGATTCGACGTTTTAATGAGTGAGCTACTTATATCGTTCATTCAAACAATCAACAAATTCGTTCAAAATCAGATTAATTAAGGAAGAAAACAAACACCGATGTGAATACTTTTGTCATTGACAAGATACTATTGAAAAATGAAGTAACAAAACAGACGGCTGTTTTAGTAACTGGTTACAGTTACACTGATAGTTATGGCTAAATTGCAATGGATTAGCTAGCTAAAATATATGCGGAGTGTACTTAGCTATTACAATGTTTTCGTACCTCCTTCTCAGTACATGCTTTATTCTTTTTAACGTTCCTCTTTGAACAGAAGTTTAATATAGTCGGCTGGGCAACGTTTCTCTTCATTTTTTGGTGCTACCCGTGCTCTCCATTCAAACATTAGAGCTCCACTCGCGTTGTTTTGGTGAAAGTGCGATGCGCATTGGTTGGGCGTTACCAATCGGTTCAATGAAGGGGGGGTATTTTTTTGACTAATTTATTATGACAAACTCATATTCGATTAGAAACAAAATTATTGTTACAAAATAAATTAATTATACATATGTTAGTATAGATCTACTGTGATTTTCATGTTGAAATATTGGGGGGGTTGTAACTGATGGATCTGAATACTGGGGGGGTTACCTCCCCCCCATCCCCCCCGCAAACTACGCCTCTGCGCGTTACCTTCAATTTCCGCTTTTTTTACTTTTGTGGAAACCATGGAAACATCAAAGACACTTTAATATATTATGTGTTTTATTAGACAGGTGAGCAACTGTATGGATATATTCATCCACTAGAAAACTAGAGTAATCATTGTTAAATTGCTCATCATGGTTAGTCTTATTGTTTGAATCTCTTGTCTTCTTGATTTACCGCTCCCAACTCCCATGATTCCACGCTTATTCATGGCATCAATAAGCTACTCCTTTGTTTTGAATAAGCGACCTCTAGTGGTGAAAATTACATGTTTTACCTTTAAATAAATCTCTTCTGACATTTGTCAGCTTTCCTTTTAGGTATGTCATCAAGGCAAATATGGCAGTTATACTCACGGTGGCTCTGGTGACATTATCCCAGTGGATTTCTCCAGTTCCGAACGGGTGACTGAGCACTGCGCATGTGTTGAAGGTTTGTTCAGAATACATAAATGCACAGCTAAATGAAAATGTGAAGTTTAGGCTTCATATAAAAAAAGGAACTTTCAGAATTTGAAATCAGATTGAATTTATGTGGTTAAATTAGTGCATGTAAACATACCTGCTGTGCCAGATCTCAAAAAAAAAAAAAAAAAAAAGTGACATGAAGAAAAACAAGAAGAGTCAATTACTGGACCGCATCAACTGAGCAAACGTTGATGATGATTTAGAAAAGTATAAGCTGCAAAAAGGATTCTGAAAGAAAAATAAATCATTCAAAAAGTTCTTTTTTTTTTTTTTTTTTTTTTTTGCATATAAACTTTTTAATCTAACCAAGAAGTCTGAGGATGTAAAATAAATTTTATCATTTAGAATTATAGATATACAAATCTATACAGAAAAAAAAATATTTAAAAAAAAAATGTTTTTTGATATATATATATATATATATATATATATATATATATATATATATATATATATATATATATATATATATATATATATATATATATTTAAGAGTTGGTTGGGTTCAAGGCTTAAAGGTTTTTTTTTTTTTTTTTTTTTTTTTTTATGTTTTTTAAGAAAATTAATGTGAAATTATAGATCCTGAAAATTTGGGCAGTCACTGATAAATCTATAGCAATATGAACAAAATTGATGTCTGAATCATTCAGAAGTGCGGTCCTTGTTGTCATATCCTCAGTGCGTTCTCATTATTTCGGGAGATGTTGCCTCTTATATAGAAACCTTTGTTTTTCAAGTTCATGTAATCTGTTAGAGCTCAACCACACTGTAAACAAACAACCCAGATAAGATCCATCTGCTGTTGATTCTGTGTTCCAGACTTAAAAGTTCCCTAATTAATTCCCTCATTCAAACACACACACATACTCACATATCCAGTCGTATTTACAATGAAGGACACAGATAGTGTTATATTTTTACTATATAAAGTAAGTGACAATGTTATTTATTGTCTGTAGTGTCTCTAAAGATTGTGTCCTTCAAACAACTCCTAGAGAAAACAGTGAACAAATAAAGACTTTTACTGAATGACACAAGTAACTCCACTTTGAAAAATAGTCACACCTCAAAACAACACTTTAGGGAATGCTAGAACATAAGAATGCCCAACTAGTCTCTGACAATCTGAGATCTTTACTTTTCCAACTGTAGCTCCATTCATAAATTACATTCTCACACAAACTAATGCACATACGTAGCTACATGACAGCAGATTCTTAACATGACAAATGGTGTTTTTGCACTAACTTGCACAAAACAAGAAATAGAAAAAAACAAGCCGAAAAAATATGGATTAGCTGGGGGACACGAGCACCTGCTTCCTACTTTAACGTCCTCTAACAGTGAAGATATGTATAATGCTACAAAATATTTCCATTTCAAATACTGTTTTGAACTTTATATTCATCAAAGAATACTGAAATTATCACTGAAATTTTCACAAAACAAAATAGGATAATGACAAATGTTTCTTGAACAGCAAATCAGCATATTATGATGATTTCTGAAGGATCATGTGACTGAAGACTGGAGTAATAATGCTGAAAATTCAGCTTTGATCGCAGGAATAAATTCAATGTTAAAATATATTCAAATAGAAAACAGCTATTTTAAATTGTAATAATATTTTACAATATTACTGTTTTTACTGTATTTTTGATCAAATAAATGCAGCCTTGGTGAGACATTAAAATAAATAAATAAATAAATAAATAAATAAAAAAGTACCAACCCCAGACTTCTGAACGGTGGTGTATGTTTGGCATTTTGTCAGTGTATAAATGTAATCAAAATATTTGATGTAACGACGTTTTAATTAAAACTGAAGGTGTTCCAACTCATAATGAGTGTTAAAGTCTCCCTCCCTCTGTCTGTCACTCAGTGTGAAGTGGGATTTGACTTGAGTGCTGAGATTCCAGTGCGGTTTCATCTGGTGATAATCCCCACAGATCTGCATCAGTGTCCACTGGCACCTTTGATCTTTCTGAGACTCACTGCGTGTGTCAGCGCGAGAGCTCTTTCCCAGGATGCTCTGCTCAAGCCGGGGAGGTAATGGGTAGTTTTGTAGGGGCTTCCCAGCCGCTGAAGTCATTCAGTTCAGACGTCAAAGCAATCAAGCATTTCTCTCAGGTGACTGAGCTTCCTTGGATCGGCTCATGACTCTTGTACGCCTCCACTCTTGTTTTGAGTCAGATTCCACTTGATGCAATAGCACATGACATCAGTGAGCCAAGTTCAGTGGGTTCGGCACAGGTGTCGCTTTACTGAACTAAAAAGCCTTTTTGGCCTTGCGGTAAGAGAATTAGTGATATTTACAGCTGCAGCAAAACACTGGTAGATGAACGTGTTGATGCAGAGATGATGTTTTTACATGGTTTGAAACTTTCTTTTTAAAACAAGCAGCTCTGAAATCTGATGAAATTGGATGAGGCACTGTCTGCACATGTACATGCAACCTCATTACAAGGGAATTCTATATAAATGTGCCAAGTTTCTATAAACCATTAAAGGGTTAGTTCAACCAAAAATGAAAATAATGTAATTTATTATTCACCCTCATGACGTTCTACAACCATAAGACCGTTCATCTTCGGAACATAAATTAAGATATTTTTGAAAAAAATCAGATGGCTCAGTGAGGCCTCTATTGACAGCAAAGCCACCGAACCTCTCAAGATCTATTAAGGTACTAAAAACATTTCATGTGATTTCAGTGGTTCTACCTTAATATTATAAAGCGACGAGAATACTTTTTGTGAGCCACAAAAACAAAATAACGACTTTTCAACAATATCTCATGGCCGATTTCAAAACACTGCTTCTGAGCTTTACAAATCTTTTGTTTCGAATCAGCGATTTGGATCTCCTATCAAACGGCTAAACCATTGATTTGATTCGTAAAGCTCAGTAGCAGTGTTTTGAAATTGGCCATCACTAGATATTGTTGAAAAGTCATTATTTTGTTTTTTTGGCGCACAAAAAGTATTCTCGTCTCTTTATAATATTAAGGTAGAACCACTGAACTTCCATGAACTGATTTAAATATGTTTTTAGTACCTTTATTAATGTCTGGATCTGTGCACAGCTGAATCATCAGACTAGGTAAACAAGCAAGAACAATAGCGAGAAATGGCAGATGGAGCAATAATAACTGACATGATCCATGATATCATGATATTTGTAAATTGTCTTTCTAAATGTTTCGTTAGCATGTTGCTAATGTACTGTTAAATGTGGTTAAAGTTACCATCGTTTCTTACTGTATTCACGGAGACAAGAGCCGTCGCTATTTTCATTTTTAAACACTTGCAGTGAGCACAACCCACAACTTCATTCTTTATAAATCTCTCCAACAGTGTGTAATGTTAGCTTTAGCAATAGAGCACTATCAAACTCATTCAGAACCAAATGTAAACATCCAAATAAATACCATACTTACGCGATTAGACATGCTGCATGACAAACACTTTGTAAAGATACATTTTGAGGGTTATATTAGCTGTGTAAACTTTGTTTATGCACTGTTTAAGGCAAGCACGAGCTCCGTGGGCGTGGAGCGTGAGCATTTAAAGGGGCCGCAGCCTAAATCGGCTCATATTTAATGATGCCCCAAAATAGGCAGTTAAAAAAATTAATAAAAAAAAAATCTATGGGGTATTTTGAGCTGAAACTTCACAGACACATTCAGGGGACGCCTTAGACTTAAATTACATCTTTTAACCCTTTCGCACGTAAGTTTAAAATATTCTGGCTGACCGCCCAGCGTGAGTTTTTTAAGGCGACCGTTATTTAGAACGTATCACTTTATGGTTTCCATGGTGACGCGTCATTGCTTGTTACGTGACACACAGCAGCACTGTATGAATGATGATCTGCTTTCATTTAATTTTTCCTTTTTTATTCAAAATATTCACAAATTTGTTAACTATAGCATGAAATATCTAATATTCCGATTGTCAAATATGTGCAAGTGGATGTGTTTTGCTGTTTAAACACCTTTATAACGATCATGTTAGTTGAGCCATATGTGCGATGGGCGCCGTCATGTTAGTTTGCGCCGCACAGAGAATCGGATCTGTTGGATTTACAACCCGTGAATTTATCCACTTCTCCCGAAATACGTGAAAGTAAGTGTGCCGGTGAACTGGGGAAGAATAGAGTAAGCTTTTAAGTTACTTTCACAATGTGTATCTGATATGAATTAAACGTGTTGTCAAGTTATAATGGAAAGGGTTGTTATTTCCGCTTCTATAGACATCATTGTGTATTTTACAAACTCTAAATATATTGTTTTGTTAGTACTCATGTGTATTTAAATGTCTGAAACCTGAAATGAACATTATTTGTTTGAAAACACTGCATATATGTAATATATGAAAAGCGCTGCGCGCGTCCGTCTCTGGTTTAGCGCCAGTTAAAGCGCGCACGCACATTTGAATTTGGCAGTTGATCACGTAATGCACTGAACGTTCTAATCACACCGGTGTGATCGTACGCTCCTGGGGCCAGCCAAGACTGATCACACCGGTGTGATCGTACGTGTTAAAGGGTTAAAAAGACGTTCTACGGCACCTTTAAGGTTTTTGAGGAAAACATTCCAGGATTTTTCTCCATACAGTGGACTTCACTTAGCCTGGTAATACCAGACTCTGCTACTTCACTTTGCTTCGTAGACAGAGTCTGGAATGGCATAATAGAGAAGTGTTTTCTCTCTCGCTAGGGGGCGCTTGTCTGAAGTTTAAAATCATTGGTTACCCGTAAGCCAATCAGATACGTTTAGTTATGACGTATGTTATGCGCCTGTACAGTCGCATCGAAGCACAGACATCATGCATCGAACTCAAATCTATGATTGAACTTCCACTGTAAACCTGTTGTAAACACATGATGATGCGAGAGAAATACCGGAGTGAACATGGTATCCATAACAGAGCGAATTGCATCCCGTGTCTCGTTTCCCATTTCCGCGGTCGTTTCGGTTTTCGATTTCTCTAACCTACAATGTAAAACTCGGCGCTTAGCATCTACGTCACGGCTCTCAGCCCGCCCTCTGTTCGTTGATTGGCCCGGCTGTTTCCAGACCGGTGGCAAACAGAAAGCTCTGACGCTGTATCAGACTGAGTACAGAAGCGAAATGAAATTGAGCGGAAGTAGGAAGTCTGACGTAGTCAGGCTAGACTTCACTGGGGTCCAACACGATCCCAGACGAGGAATAAGGGTCTTATCTAGTGAAATGATCAGTCATTTTCTAAATAAAATAAAAATGATATACTTTTAAACACAAATGCTGGTCTTGCACTGCTCTGCGATGCACCCCGCATTACGTTGGAAAGGTCACGCGTGACGTATAGGCAGAAGTACTGATCCAGTGTCTACAAAGCGAACGAGCAAAGACTAAGTCAAACACCCTTTACAAAAAAGGTAAAACAACAATTTCGGATGATTTTGAAATTGGAGGAGAAAATGAGATGGAGTTTTTCGTCGTACTGCGGTACTTCCGCCAATATCACATGTGACCTTTCCAACATGATTACGTAATGTGTGGCGTATCACAGAGCAGTGCAAGATGAGCATTTGTGGTTAAAAAGTATATCATTTTTATTTATTTATTTTTAAGAAAATGACAGATCATTTCTCTAGATAAAACCCTTATTCCTCATCTGGAATCGAGTCCTTTGAAGCTGCATTGAAACTGCAATTTGGACCTTCAACCCAATGTTTTCCTCAAAAACCTTAATTTCTTTGACAAACTCTTAATTTAAATGTCCAATAGAAATAAATTCTTATTGTATTGTATTGTATTGTAGACCAACAAGAATGTCTATCCAGTAACATTTCACTTTTCACAGTCGTCCTTTTTAATATTCGTCATTGCTGGTGTTTTATAGCAATACATCACTCAAGGCGGTGCATTACAGTGATTTCATCATGATTAAGCCTTGCCACCACTGTAAATTCACAGCTTCTCGTTGCATGATGGGAACATGTACGATTTACAATCTCAGATTTCCCGACTGTCCCAGGAGGACGTAACAGCACGCATAAAGAGTGCAACGGCCGAATACCTTGAGCTGCGGCGCTCTAATGACCCGCTGATGAAAGCGCCTGCAAGATGATTCTCTTTGCTTTTTTTATCCCCAGAAGCAGAAACGTCGCCTTGCGTTTGCTGACTCATCAGTCTGATTTCATGGGCAGCTGGACTCTGATCCCCCCAACCAGCCCATCTGCTGGATATATGTGTGTGTGTGTTTGTCTGTCTAGTCCGCTGGGAAAAAATGAGGAGTCCTGCTCTGTTGACTGAGAGTCCTGTGTGTGTGTTTGGCTCTGATGTTCTCAATGGACAGTACAGCTCAGCCAACTCACTCAACAGCTGCTGCCCTCAAAACCACCAACACAATTAAAGCTCACACAAGCGCTAACCCACTACACTGCCATCTACTGCATATTCCACCCTCATGTCTGATCTCTTTCTGTTTGTAGAATAGCAAAAAAAAAAAAACTGTTTTCAAACAGGTTTCCTGAACACATGCTCCATCTGTGTGCTGCAGGAATGAGCCTTAAAAGCCTGAAAAATGTATTTATTTATTTATTTATTTATTTATTTTTAAATGCCTGAAATGAGTATGGAAGCTTGTTTTGCCACAGAATAAAACAATTTAAATTATAATTATGACCTTTTTATCTCAGAATTCTAACTTTTTTTCTCATAATCCCAAGTTTACATATCGCAATTCCGACATTTTTCTCAAAATTGTGAGAAAACTCGCAATAGGTTGTTTGCACATGACGTCACAGCAGCAGCGCAAATGAGTCTGGAGGGCAGGGAGTGTATTTTCTATATAGGAATCCTATCAAAAACTCAAAATTCGTATGTTTTGCGTCGTTTGCAGTTGCTCAAATCGATAAAATAGAGAACCCAGAAGGTGTATATATCGTTTACATAACTTATACCATTTTTTATAACTTATACAGTTTTTTAACTTTAAAATTTGCCGCCTTTAATAGCGTTTTGCGTCTGCTGATACTGAAATGAATATGGATACTTCCTTACCTTATTTGTTTTTGACTTGGTTAAATATCCACATTCTTCATGGTATTGTTTGCAGGGAAGAGAAGCTATTTTATCCCACTGAATGATAATTTGGTGTTTTCGCTTAAGCTTTGTAGTATTCCGTTCACAATGTTGTTCTGGTTACCATGAGAACAGTGTCACGCGCTGCTGCTTCATCCATCATACGGTAGAAAATGTCCAAATAAATAAATGTTTAACAAGCTGACAGAAGTCGATTCAGCAACAAAGACAAAACTTTCAAAAACATTAAACTATGTGATTATTTTATTGAGAGAGAGGGAGTGGGTTAAATCAGTGACATTATTAGATTTGATATAGGCCTACGTCGTCTTCCCGTCACCTCCTCAACCTGCTTCCCTTAGTGTGTTTTTCACACGTATAAAAGGCAACGATTGTATTACACCGTCCAGTTTTTTCTTTGAACGATGATGTGAGCTCCTGTTGCAATTCTCGATTCAGCATAAATGACCTACAATGGCGACATTTTTCACAATCGCGACAGAAAATCAAAAATACTGCCCTAACTTAACTAGTAAGATATAAACAAACCCCGACTAGAACTGAACGCGGCGTGACGGCAGCTTCACGTTCTCTAAATCTACCTCTTTGATGGCAGGAAAGTCTTTCAATTCAGTGGAAAAGTCATTCATCTTCATAACATAAAGATCACGTCCAACATATGTTGTGATTTTCTGTTTATACTTTCTAAACCAGCACAGAAAGGACTTTTCTCCATCTCTTCCATTCTAATTTTCGCTGCTTGCCCTCCACCGATTACAAACAACCTATTGCGAGTAATAAAGTCAGAATTACGGGATATAAACTCGCAATTCTGAGGGAAAAAAAAGTCCATTCTGACTTTATAACGCAATTGCGACTTTATATCATTCAATTCTGTCTTCATAACACGCAATTACCCAAGTTTATATCACAATTCTGAATTTAAAATTCGCGATTAAAATAAATCACGCAATTCTGAGAAAAAAATCTGAATTGTGAGATGTAAACTCGCAATTACCCTTTTTATTCTATACAAGCTTCCATAAATAAGGTCGGTGGTAAAGACAACCTCAAGATATTTGCACACTTTATTCTATGACATATTCCACTCATGATTTTTTTAGCCCTGATGAGTCTTGAAAAAGACGGTTGCTAACAAGTGGCTAAATACGACTACAGAGATTTTTGGGGATATTAAATGTGATCACACCAAACAGGAATACTCATCGACTCACTAGTCACTTTAACAGCCTCGCTGTGTTTATAGTCGCACTCTTACAAACTATTCTAACTCAGACTTTCAGCTAAAATACTTCTAAATAGACTGAAAGAGTTGTTGGAAGCTGGACGTTGAACATGACTTCAAATTGTAGTTCGTTTATAGCCTCCGTTTTGTTTTTAAAGGGTTAGTTCATTTTAAAAAGAAAATTACCCCAAGCTTTACTTACCCTAGGTGTATGTGACTTTCTTCTTTCTGACGAATACAATCCGAGTTATATTAATAAATATCCTGAAGCGTCCAAGCTTTATAATGGCAGTGAACGGGGAAGCTCAAGAAAGTGCTTCCATCCATCATAAACCGTACTCCACATGGAGGGGTTAATAAAGTCCTTCTGAAGCGAAGTGATGCGCTTGTGTAAAAAAACTATCCATATTTAACACATTTGTTGGTCACAAAGCTTATTTTCTGCAATGATCCAAAAATCAATGGAAAGATCTTACTCGGTTTTAGTCGAGGGAACCAAGGTGATGCAAACTTTTTGGTTGGCCTACAAAAGTACGTCATCACTGCAGCATTATATTGATCAGACAAGCAGGTCTTGAGCTAATGTCTGGGTTAGTTGTCTGGGTTAGTCGGAATGCTCAAAAATACCAAAACAGAGACACTTTGTTTATACTTTTCCATGAAATTAACCTACAAATGGCTTACTTAGATATATCTGTATATTAGGAGAAAGTTTTGAAAAACATCCATTGCTAAACATTCTTCTGAGCAGATTAAGTTCAGCAAAGAATCCATCTTATGAACAACCATTTTTGGCTGAGTTGCTACAGTATATGGTTCTTTGAAGATAAAACAAAAAAGTCCTTTATGTTACCTTACATGTTCTTGAGATCAGATCGGTGTACTGGTTCCAGGTTTCATTCATTAACAGAGAGAAGCCCTCCTGGATTCTTTGCAGCACTAGTCATGGATGTTTTTCAAGAACCATTTAACTTATCAAAGGTTCTCTTATCACATCAGGCTGTAATAGATAAAGAAAAACAGGAATGAAACCAGAAAACCACTTCTATAAAGTCAAATGTGACACATTGTGAAAGAAAACACGTGTCAGTCTATAAAATTTCCTCTAAGATACTGTCGCAAAGTGTATTTTTTTTCTTGTGCTAGTGTTTATGGAACTCCACTTGATGGTTTTCTTCTGAAAAACCTTGTGTTATCTTTTTGTACCAGAAAGGTTAACTTCAAAATCTTTCACAGTCTTTGTATCCATCCACCGTAATGGAAAAAATATTGCACCGTATAACAAACACAGTCTGTCAAGTGTTTCCTGGGTTTATTGTGTCTTCAGCGCCTTGAGTTCTGGGCATGAATTCCTGTGCTCGTGTTACAAACAGCCAGTAAATCTCTTGATTCTCTAATATGAGCCACATTAATACATACACTGAATCTCTAGTCCACTCCTACAGCTGCTTTCTGTTATCTTACAAATGACTGTTTATGAAAGAAAGCCAGTGGCTCTGGACAAAGTCCTTTTAAGCATAAACAAGTTATTCATGGTTCAAAATAAAGGCTCCAATTAGAAATAAAAAGGATTTTCCAGCCTGACATCATAAGAGAACTTATTAATTCTCTAGTTCTGTAGAAAAGCATCAAAAGTAGCCCCAAAATAATAACCCAATGCGAATTTCTTCATCGGGCAGCCGAATTCTCCATTGAACTTGTACGTCTGGGTTTTGTTTTAAGGGCGTTGATGTACGTACGGTGTGGAAATCAACCCGGGGGGAAAAATAACCCGTGGCAACAGCTTAAAAGTAACCCAATTATGCGGGAAAACTGTGGACTTGGCAACACTGATCTATGTTCTGGTTCTTTAAAGAACTCAGAAACCAAAATATCCATCTGAAGAACCTATAATGTCACATTTTGATCACAAATAGCCATATAGCAACTCAAGAAATTTATAACAAAATGATTATTTGTTGAACTTAAAAAGCTGCAAAGACTAATAAAGAACTGTTAAATAAAACCGTTAATGCTTGCAATCCTTAATGAAAACAACATCGACCTTTATAGTTTCTCCAATACAGCAAAAAGAAAAGTCATTTCACATGCAAGTTTCAGAAGGAACGTCTCAAACTCTGCTCAGATTTGACAGCATACTACAGTCTGTGATCAAATGTCAGAAATTTCAGTAAAAATATATATATGAGAAACAGAATGAGAAAAACTAAATCCATTTCATGCTAAAGCATGACTTGTTTTCATTCTTCTGTTTTGTAAAGATGAGTACCGCCAACATATTTCCCTCCAGAAAAGCAGATTGCTCTGTGACCTGTTTGAATCTGTCAACTGTGAAGATCAACATATCTTTACTCTTCTCTTACTCCATCTCGTTTGCTGTAGCTGAAATCTTACACCATCTAACACCTGTTCAGTTGTTCTTACAAGCGTTTCACTGCCGTCTCCATGTCAGTCTTTCTTCTTTTACCATCTCTTTCCCTCTTTCTTCATCCTTACTCCCACACATTGCACTCCTTCCCTGAAATCATGCTGTAAAAAATGAGATGCTCCAACCAGATCTCATGAGAAAACAACTATTTTAGGTGGCGATTTAGTATGAATTCGTATGATGTGATTCATATGGAAATTTTTTTAAAAAGTGAGCATGAAGGTCCATCCCTAAACATAACCACCAGTGGGCCGACAGCAGACCAAATGTGCAAATGAGATTTGTATGAATTCATATGAATTAGCAAATGTAAAATAGTTTTGAATTGCCATGAGAGTGTTACAGTGCCCCTATTAGGCTTTTTTTCAGATATTTCTTTTCATATAGTGTTATATAACTGTCTGCAAAGTTTCAAAGATCAAAGTGCATTGCTATTGTCTCCCAACAGAAAGAACCGATACTGAAACAAGTCGTCAGTAATTCCAGTCTTATTTCCTGCATGAACCTATGTAGGTTTGTAACATATTTGCACAATGTCAGTCTATGGTTGTTGTAGTTGTAGCTGAGGCCTGGAAGAGTTTGGTTTGTGTTGTCGACATGTCAGGAAAACCATTTTGCATGAATTTCTAAAGATAAGACTGGAATTAATACAGTAGAACTGACATAGTTGTTATTGTTCATATCACTGTGTATCAAGCGCTGAGAAAGCCTCCGGAGCTGAAATTCAGATATGGTAATGGGCATTTCATTTCTGACACACGCTGTAAGTGGTCGACAAACCACAACAGACTGGTCCATCTGACCAATCAGAGCAGAGCAGGCTTTCAGAAAGGAGGGGTTTAGAGAGACTGAATCCTTTATCAAACCGTTTCAGAGACTGTGAGAACAGAGATGATGATACAATATATATTATGAGAAAATTAAAGTATTTTTTGATCTTGGATGCATATAAACCTGTTGTAGGAGACCTCCAGAACAAAATTAGGAGCCATAATAGGGGCACTTTAAACACTTAAGGCAATGGTGTGCATGGTTTGTTTGAGTTGAATTCATCTACATAATTATTTCAAGTAAATGTGTTGACTGAACTTAAATGTCAAGTTGGCGTGACTTCTAAATAAACATCCCTCGCACACCTGGGTGATCATGGCCAGGTGCATACAATAGAAAAAATAGAAACAGGCCTGCACTTTCTTCTAAAACCTCATTACATTTTGTCAAAGATCTTAATCAGACGAGTAAACCTGATTTAAAATCCATCATGGTACCAATTCTAAAGTTATTTAATGTTTGAGATGAGCATGTCATGACAAGCAATGTGATTGTCATCTTAAACTAATATTTTATATGTCAAAAAACACTAAAATACCTTAAAAAGGCACACAGAGATCGTTAGAGGGTTAGCGCTCGCCTCAAACACACCACTACAAGTCAATTAACCATCGTAAGGACTTAGAAAACTATTTATGAAGGTAAAAAAGTTACTTAGTTCTGCTTTAAATGAAGGGATGCGTTTTTGTAATAAAAAAAATATCCATATTTAAAACCTTCTAAATTCAAATAACGAGCTTATGATCATACGCATACTGCGCACGTCAATTTGGGCGGCAGAGCAATCTTTGACCTGATGCGATGATGCAATGACGCACATGGAGGAGCAGAGGAGAGAGCAAAACAAAACACTGGTCACGAATTAGAAGTTTAAAATGAGAAATTTTAAAGAGAAATGTTGGAGGATTTCGATATAAGAGAAGAGGAGCTTGAGTTAGTTGCCCAGCTGTATTTGTTTGAACCGTGAGAGGCGTCTAAGTTTACGATGCTCCAACATCCTGCATCATACATCGCGTCAGAGGATTACTCATCAAGTCGACTTGCGCATTCTGTGTGCGGTCTTTCGGCGGAAGCTAGTTGTTTGAATATATAAAGTTTAAAATATGAATATTTTTCTTACAAAATCTCATCCCTTCGCTTCAAAAGGCCTTT
The DNA here is from genome assembly GCF_018812025.1 of Megalobrama amblycephala. Classification (NCBI taxonomy): domain Eukaryota; kingdom Metazoa; phylum Chordata; class Actinopteri; order Cypriniformes; family Xenocyprididae; genus Megalobrama; species Megalobrama amblycephala. The sequence continues at coordinate 20,595,634 of NC_063060.1, read as the reverse complement.
ATTAAGTCATATGGATTCTTTTTTTTTTTTATGGATGGATGCATTTTTTCTGTCTTCAGAATTTTGCCTACCATTCACAACCGTTATAAACCTTGGAGGACTAAGGATATTTTTTAATATATCTCGGATTGTGTTCTTCTGAAAGAAGATAGTCATATACACCTAGGATGGCTTGAGGGTGAGTAAAGCTTGGGATAATTTTCATTTTTGGGTGAACTATCCCTTTAATGATTCATGACCATGTGCATGCTGGGAACAGGGTGAATGCAATTGAACCACAAAAAAAGAAGATTTTTCAGCATTGGCCTATTTGAGAAAAAAAAAAAAAAAGCATTTATGCAATACACTTGTTACTTATCTTAATAAAGAAAATGTAACCTTTTACAATAGAGTGATTTATTAATCTTCATTAACATTAGTCCATTATATAATATTATCTATGGAAGCTTGTTTCCGCCACTAAATAATAAATAAAAAAGGTAATTGCGATTTTTTTTATCTCACTATTCTGACTTTTTTTTTCTCACAATTACAAGATATAGTCACAATTGGGAGAAATAATGTCAGAATTGTGAGATATAACCTCACAATTACAAGAAATAAAGTCAGAATTTCAAGTTATAAACTCAAAATTGTGAGTTTACAGTATAAAGTTTATAAACTGTAAATTGTAAGATATAAAAAAACAAGACTGACTTTTTTTTTTCTCAAATTTGCGAGTTTATACCTCACAATTCTGACTTTATAACACACAACTGTGAGTTTATATAACACAACTGTGAGAAAAAAATAGGTATAATGAGATTTAAACTTGCAATTGCAAGAAAAAAGTCAGAATTGTGAGATAAAAAGTCGCAATTACCTTTTTTATTTTTTATTCAGTGGCGGAAACAAGCTTCCATAATTTACATAATTAACTTTTGATTGTAATAATGTATTAGTAATGTTGGGATTAACATTAACTATAAGATTAATAAATGCTTTAGAACTATCTGACAACTTCATTGTTAGTTCATGTAAACTAATACAGTTATCTAATGTGGAAACAAATGGAACCTTATTGTAAAGTATTACCAAAGGAAAGCTGCATCAAGAAGTTTGTGTTCCTGAAAGTTGTTAGAATTTAAAACCAAAAATGGCAAAAAAAAGCATAATTTTGCTTATTTCTACAGCAATATTATTGATCTAAGAATCGTCTTACATTCTCTCCGTCTGTGGTTTTTCTTTCTTTTTCCTTCTCTTTCTCCATGAAAGCATGTCTTTGTGGTTGTGTCTTTGGGTTCAGCTCTCGCCCTTTTCATCAGCAGATATTTGAAATCTAACTAACCCTATTCATGGTCTGCCAGCTCAGCCTGCGTCCGGCCTGCGCTCAGCCGGCGTTCATGCCACACAACACAGGCGGCCCGGTGCAGGGGAATCTCAGGAATTCGGTCCAGGAGACGCAGGCGGCTGACAGCTGGTTCCAGCACTTTTTTCGCTCACCGACCACCAACCACCTCAGCTCGGCACCATCTGTACACCTATCGTATTCTGCGCAGATCTGACAATAGTCAGACTTTCCCAGGTTTAGCATTACAATCTGCACTTTAATGTAGCTTCTTACAGAGCGTCCTGATACTGTGCGGTTGACTGTTTCAGACTCTAAACGCTCAACTGAGCTAATTAGGATCATGGTTTTGGTATCAGTAAATCATATCTTGTCTGCAGATTTCTGATCAAGGTCCAAAACAGTACCAGTTAGTTTAACGAACAGATGGGGAACCGGAGACCAACGCAGATGCTGACGCTAACAAGTTAACGTTTATTTGGCAGAGACCTTTCCAGTGTTGGACAAGCTACTTTAAAAGTGTATCTTGCCAAGTTAAAATGATTTAAAGTAAACTACAATCAAACTACTCTACATTAATAGAATTAATAATAAAGTAAGCATCTTAAAGTAAAACTGAAATAATATACATTGAAAAAAAACTTAAATTACAAAATTACACAACAAAATTACTAAAAAACTTTAAAGGTGCCCTAGATTCAAAAATTGAATTTACCTTGGCATAGTTGAATAACAAGAGTTCAGTACATGGAAAAGACATACAGTGAGTCTCAAACTCCATTGTTTCCTCCTTCTTATATAAATCTCATTTGTTTAACACTCTGAGGTCTGAAAACGCGCCGGCGCGTTTTGCAGGTTTTTTTTCACATTGCAGCAAAACAGACTTAAAATACTCCGTCATTTTTTGTCATAGAGACATAAGTAATATATCAATTGAAACTATAGAATATCTTCTTTTATTTGTATACACTCAGAGTAAAAACACAATGTTGTGATTTTTGTAAAATAAAGAAAACTAACATGATGCGTGATTTCTCCTCTCCCTCTGAACGAAGTCCAATCTGATAGTTCTCAGAAAATGAACTGTAACTTAGTGAATACTAATCACAGAAAAATTAAACTTATGTCTAAAAAAACGTTAAGATGTCAGGTTTTAAATCATGTAAGTCAAATCGAAAACAAACCTTCTGTGTTTATGTAATCTGTATGAAAAGAGAGCCATGTCAGAAGTCCGTGATTCAGCTCATTATCCGCTAATGCGGCCACGCCCACGGAGCCAGCGCTATTCAGACGCAAATTCAGAGGCAATACATGCATTCATCGTCTCAATCGTGTATTTATTGTCTTGAAAAGTGTTTATCTGGATGTAAAAGTCATGGTTAGCGAACTCTAGAAGACATGCAGTTAGTTCCTGTTTTCTTTTCTTCTATAGATGAATTTTAGATGAGTTTTTGTTTCTTTAGCGCCCTCCGGCTGCAGTATGAATTGGAAACTCCATTCATGTAATAGCCTCTTCTTCTTTTAGGTGAATTTGTGGACTAAAAATGCACAGAGAGCGCCCTCCGACTTCAAGGATGAATTGAAAACACCAGCGCTCATAGTAATGACAATGAATATTAAATAAATATAACTCCTCTATATAGAAAATTGACATAAGCATATGAGAATCCAATATTTCTCCAAATGTGCATGCTTTTAAACTAAAAGCCTATATTCAGACTCTTTGCATCACATAAATACATTATATTTTAAAGTATAATATAAAACCATTACTTTATATTGTAATAATATTTTTCTGTATGTTTCATATATCATGATGAGCTTGAGACATCACAGAAGGTTTTTTTCACAGCCTACCTGACTGAAATGCCTCATTAATATGCAAGTCATTTCAGCTCATTACTATCCAATTCTTTTGTCTTCTCAGGTGAGAATGGCCCATTATTCAGTGGTGATTCACTTTTTCCATTAATATGTTTATGAACAACTGAAAAAAGCACAAATGTCAGGGCATGTCAAAACTTCTCCAGGCCCCAAATCAGCCTCAGACTCCAGAGGGTTAAAAGACCTCCCAAGAACAGGCGAATCTCAACATAACACCGACTGTTCCGTAACAGTCGGGGTGTACGCCCCCAATATTTGCATATGTCAGCCCATGTTCCCAACATTATGAAAGGGATTACATGTCTGGATGTGCACAGCTGAATCATCAGACTAGGTAAGCAAGCAAAAACAACAGCGAAAAATGGCAGATGGAGCAATAATAACTGACATGATTCATGATAACATGATATTTTTAGTGATATTTGTAAATTGTCTTTCTAAATGTTTCGTTAGCATGTTGCTAATGTACTGTTAAATGTGGTTAAAGTTACCATCGTTTCTTACTGTATTCACGGAGACAAGAGAGCCGTCGCTATTTTCATTTTTAAACACTTGCAGTCTGTATAATTCATAAACACAACTTCATTCTTTATAAATCTCTCCAACAGTGTAGCATTAGCCATTAGCCACGGAGCATAGCCTCAAACTCATTCAGAATCAATGTAAACATTCAAATAAACACTGTACTTACGCGATTAGACATGCTGCATGACGAACAATTTGTAAAGATCCATTTTGAGGGTTATATTAGCTGTGTGAACTTTTTTTATGTTGTTTAAGGCAAGTGCGAGCTCTTGGGGCGTGGAGCACGAGATTTAAAGGGCCACGCACCCTGAATCGGCTCATTTCTAATTATGCCCCAAAATAGGCAGTTAAAAAAATGAATTAAAAAAAAAATCTATGGGGTATTTTGAGCTGAAACTTCACAGACACATTCAGGGGACACCTTAGACTTATATTACATCTTTTTAAAAAAAGTTCTAGGGCACCTTTAACTAAAATGAAAATGGAAAATATGAACAAAATATGTAATTCAAAATATGAATAAAAACTATAACAATCTCAATTATACTAAAACAACACTGAAAAAATACATTTAAAAAAATAAATAAATATAAATGAATACTAAAATGCATTTCCAATATTTGTCTATTCTATTTCCTTAAAAATTACTGAATGAAATGTACATTTTTATCACCACTTTTAGTTACTCCACAACACTGCACAAAAGTAACTTGCACTTACAGTTCAAGCTCAGTGCATTTCTCATGTTTTATAGAGCAGCAGGGTTTATAAGTGAACATCTGTGTAGAATTTACTAGTCGGTGGTAGAAGCCAAAATGGCCACACTTTGGCACAAGCTTAAGAGCCTCAGCATTGAAGTGCAAACAACCATCCGCGTTCGGCTGCCTGTTTGCCAGCTGCAGACAGAGAACCCCTTAGAAAAATGCTAGAGGAAAAATTTGTCCTGCATTTAAGACCAAAGAAAGTCATTTTTTATGAATGGAGAGGCCTTGAGACTTCTGGGAGATCGGAAGTCATATTTACCCACAGGATATAGATGAAGTTACACAGGAGATTCTAACTGACAGCATTTCGAGATCCAGCTCTCGGGAATTTTCTAACACCTTCCTGTTCCAATTTGTCTTTATTATATACAGTGAATATTATCCTGAACTTTGATGGGTTACTAATGTAATGGTCTCTTCAAACAGACAGATTATTGTCTGATGTGCTGGGACAGAGTCTGTGTTTGCTGCTCACATGTGTGATTCATTTGCCATGCAAGAATATGGCAAACATCCCACCTCAACAACAGAGCCATATTGTACGGGTGTGTTTATATAATACATCAAAAGCAAAGGAGAAACACCCTCAGACAAATAATACAGCTGCTGTGAAACAGAAAGTTATGCTTACTTATGCACAAAATTACTGTGCTGGTATTATGTCACAGTGATGGTATCAGACAGTAATACCATGTTATTTTGGTATGGTACCCTTGTAGTGAATGATATACACGTCTTCATATATGTGGTATAAAGTTGTAATCTGCAATCTGTTACCTTAAAAAGCACATTTTACCTTTACCATTTTACCTGACTTTAATAAATGAACTAAAATGTGTCTTGTGTTTCCTCCAGTGAGCAGAAAAGCACCTTCTGACATCTAATTTAGTGTCTGAGTTGTTGTTGCCCCTGACAACTTTAGGTGTGTAATAAAAATAAATAAATAAACGAATAAAAAAGCTCTTTCTCTTAACTCTGTGGCCAAAGCTAAAGCTCCTTATCACATCTGCAACACTGGAAAAGAACAACTCGCTGCTGTCTGACCTGCTGTCGTCTTTCTAATATGCCATAAACAGTCATGAAGGCGCACAAGCACTTCCTTTGAATATATTAGTTTTGATAAACCTCCTAAGAGTTCATTTCCATTCAGAAATAGAGGCCGAGGAGAGATTATGTTGATAAACACACCCACGCACATTCAGTTGCGCTATAATGAAAGGCTCATGGGTAATAATAACCGATTTTTTTAATGTGCACAGAGAGAGATATGAGGTACATGTCCTCTGGAACTCCATGTTTGACAGTTTTATTGCTGTTAATGAAACGCGTGGCACGGGAGTATTAAGCCGTCATCAAATTGACATCTTTAATTAAAGTGGCAGCTTAATTAAAAATCCAATTAACTGTGAAACTCTAATGAATAGAAAAATGCAAAACGCAAGACTTGACCTTCAAATCGGAATGCTCCAGATTTCAACACACAGACATAATGCTTCTTAAATGAAGTTGGAATCGGGACCTGCAATGTTGCCCTGAGACACAATAAAAGAGTTTGCGTGATGCGGGTGATTTAATTAAAACCTGATGGTTAATTGTTACGACTGACAGTAGTTAAGAACTGTCAACACATCAAAAATAAAAAAAAGAAGCTGCATAAAATCCTATCATTCAAGACATGAGTTAAATCAATAGGCAATCCTAATATCAGTGTCGTAGTTCTTAAAGGAACAGTTCACTAAAAAAAATCAGCACCATTTACTCAACCAGTCACACACAAAAAAAACAAAAAACAGATTGAATTACACATACTTTGTATTGACCCCTTTTATGATACTTTTATTTAGAGTGTATCCTCTAAATCTTGTTAAAACACTATCCCAGGGTTGCCAGGTTTCACAACAAAACCTGCCCAGTTGCTACTCAAAACTAGCCCAAAACCAGCCCAATTGCATTTCAAAGTGGTCCCCCAGTAAAAATTGCATTCCAGGGGGTAAAATCTGTGTTTTTGATGGGGTTCAAAATTTGCATTTCAGGGGCTAAATATCATGTTATTTGCGGTCATTTCAACCGACGGTCATGAAAAACAACCCACGGGAACAGTGTTATGGTGCGTTCACACCGGACGCGAATGAAGCGGTAAGCGCGAGTGATTTACATGTTAAGTCAATGCAAAGACGCGAATTGATATCCTGCGGCGCGATTCGCGCGAATGAAGCGGCGCGAATGACGCAGCGCGAATGACGTGATTCGTGCGAATGACGTGATTCGCGCGAATCGCGCAAGTTGAAAAATTTGAACTTTGGCGAATTTCCGCGCCACGTTAACCAATCAGGAGCTTGCTCTAGTAGTGACGTGACATAGCGAGCTGAGGCAGAAATTCGAAACAACAATGGAGGACAAAATCATCGTCGCTATTCATCTTCATACATTTATAGAAACAGAAATAAAAAGGATCGTGTTTGAAAGAAAGTGAGTGAGGAGGTCGGACAATATGATAAGTTGATATGTATGAAAAAACGGTCTTTACTCAATTTTAGATATATATAGATACATATTAAGACTACAAGCCAACTAAAGACGACCAATTGAGCTTATTCGCTGTAATTTACAATTATTTCCCCACTGACAAGTAGTGTTTATTCAGAGGAAGTGTGCAGAAAGCAGTGGGAGAGTCTGGGACACATAAAGGAGTGGGAGAGCCCCTCTCATGACGCGAATTCGCGTCTGTTGTGAAGGGATTTTCACGCGCGAATGAAGCAAGTAAACTCAAAATGTTCAAGCGTCCAACTACACGCGAATAGCGCGATTTATTCGCGCAAGTCGCGTCTGGTGTGAACGCAGCATTAAAGTAGCCCAATTCCAAGGGAAAACCACAGACTTGGCAACACTGCACTATGCATGTTTGAGCTGTTTTAACTGAAAGCAATTTGCACTGACATGTCTTAATGTATATCAGTGCCATTGTTTTGTCTCAAGATGACAAAACAATGAAGAAAAAGAAAAAGACCAATAATGTTTTTTTTTTGTTTGTTTTTTTAGGGTACATTTATAAAAGCTACTTCAATGTCTTAAAGGGGTGGTTGATTATGATTTCACTTTTTTAACTTTAGTTAGTGTGTAATGTTGCTGTTTAAGCATAAACAACATCTGCAAAGTTACGACGCTCAAAGTTCAAAGCAAAGGGAGATATTTTCTTTTAAAGAATTCGCTGTTTAAGGACTACAACAAACAGCTGGTAGGGACTACAATGAGCTTCTTCCCGAAAACATAAACCCCGCACCCTGAGAACACAGAACAAGGAGGGTTTGGCCATGTTGGGCTGCTTTAGAGAAGAGGAACTGTTGTTGTAGTAGAATGTCGTCATGCCGTCATTTTACACCGGACTGCTTCACAAACGAGGGTCAATTCAACGCTGTCAAAAGATTGCACAAAAGATTAACATGACGGCACATGCTAGTCGATGAGTTGAATCAACTCCACAGCAACTACATCAATTTATCCACTAACCATTCAGAAATGTCCAGATGAATTCAAAAAGTTGTGACTTCTTCCTGAGTCTCTCCATCAGTGTCCGACTCCAGTTTGAACAATGTAAGGCTGAACTGATAACCGTCATTTTGTCAGCGTGAGATTCTCCAGCTTTGTTGTTGTTGAGCAACCGAAGCTCTTCCTTCTCTGGAAAGAGGGCCGGGAGCAGCAGCTCATTTGCATTTAAAGGGACACACACAAAAACGCTGTGTTTTTGCTCACACCCAAATAGGAGCAAATTTGACAAGCTATAATAAATGATATGTGGGGTATTTTGAACTGAAACTTCACAGACACATTCTGGGGACACCAGAGACTTATATTACATCCTGTAAAAGGGGCATTATAGGTCCCCTTTAAATTAACTAAAATGTTGATTGACTTCTTAACACATATAAAACACACATATGAACACGTGCGGACAGACGCCGAATGGTGCCGCCAGTGTGTGTACACTCATAGAGAATAATGTGTTTGAATTTTAAATACGCTTCTTGTCCGGTGTGCGACCCCCTTTAAGGGCCGCGCGGCAGCGCGTCTCGGACAACTCACACAGGTATCGCACACCGGCCGCGCGAGCTCGACTCCTGATAGAAAAGCTGCACGATGGAAGTGTTTTACGTCAACAGGGAAATGTTACATATGCATTTGCTTTAATATTTCAAACTGAGGTTACTAACTCTTAACTGCCCTCATATCATCTCTCTATCCCTAAACATTTTCTTTAATATGGCTTAAATGTGTCAGTGCAAGATTTTGTGACAGTCACAACTTCTTCGACAATGGGGAATGCATATCTATAATAACCCGTATAGTTAAAAGATACTTGTGCCTTGTCTTTAAGCTGTTATGCATAATAATGGGCCAGATATTCACCTTTGCATTAATGTCATTATTACACTTGTTAATGAAAGAAAAGATGGACAGTATAGACTGTCATTCACACAAAATGGGTAATGCTGCAAAAGAATCACATTAGTTAACTAGCAAATTGGGCCACGTTATTTAAAAAAAACAAACAAAAAAAAAAACAACAGCATTCCCTTAAAAGTGATTATTTGTTAGCTTGATAATCAAAGAGTGTCTGGTGAGTGGTTCACAATTGTCTCGACTTATTAACAATACTCATGTTGTCTTGTTTTCCGTCTTTCAGGTGAAGACATAGATGAGGAGGCATTTCTTCTCTTAGATGAGGATACTATCAAAAATCTTCTCCCTCAAGTTCAATCCAGTTATTCAATGTTGTCAAATGTTTGAGAGAGAATGAGTTGTTTATTTTTCTATTTTTTCTAATGTCTAACGTTATTACAGTGTGACCTAAAATAAATAGGTCCAAGACTGTGTGTATTTATATAGAGTTTAATTTAATTTAATGCAATAAAAATGTAAAAGTGCTTGAAGTGTGTAAATGCCTGAATTTTTATTTTCTGAAATAAGGCATACTGGCATAGTAACCCAAGTTAGGTTATTTTTGACCTTTGACCTTTGGTTAAAAAGGGACCAACTAATTTCTGGGTTATTTCAACCCAGATATTGGGGTTGTTCTTTTGACCCAGAAGTTGGGTTATATTAACTACAATGTTGGGTTATTTTAACCCAACATTTGGGTCAGGTATTTAACCCAGAATTTGGGTCAAAAAGAAAAACCCATTTTTCTGGGTTGAAATAACCCAGAAATTAGTTGGTCCCTTTTTAACCCAGGATTTGGGTCAAAAATAACCCATTATGGGTTATTTTTGACCCAGGAGTTTTTAGTGTGTAAGTGTGGAATAACTCTGCCTTCACAAGCTATCGAAAATGCTTACTTTCTACTTCTGAAGTCATGATTATGAGCTTGTCACATTCAAGTGCTTTGTTGTTGGAAAAAACAGGAATCATGGAGGAGACCAGGTACTTATTGAAAAAAATCTTATATTTAGCATCTCATTCATTGACAACCATATAAATATTCAACGCGCTATCTACTGTAGATAGTCATCTCGCAGACAATTCTGGAATTTCAGTCAAATACAGGCTATTTTCGCTGGGTATGTAACATACAATATGCTTCAAATGATTACAGTATTTCACAATTGCTAAAACACTAAACCCCATTCTCTGAACCCAATGCTCAGTGGCCTAAACCCATTTGTCGAATCAGTCACTTTGTAGGCAAAACCTTAAACAAGTTCAGGTAGTTAAGACACTGTTTGCAAATCTCATCCACTCTTTTTGCAAAACTCTAAACACATTCTTACTCACTAAAACACATTCTACACTGTGTTGCAAAATGGTAAATACATGTGGCAAAAGTTAAACACAACTACAACACAGTTGTCATCCTTTAAACACAATGACTCAAAATTATTCACACTTATTTCTAATGATGTGATCGAATCAACTGTATAAAATATAGGTCAGTTCAGAGTGTACAGGTGACACAGGTGCTGAATGATGATACCAACAATAGATGGAAACAATCTGAAAAGTAGAGGAGGAAGAGTATGTGTAAGAGGATGATGAGGAGAAAGAGCAAGGGGTGTGGAGACAAGGCTGTCAAGGCTGGATCCGGCACAGGTTTTTCCCTTTGCCTGGCAAGAGACGACATTGCCTGTGATGTGGAAAATGTCCTCAACAATATTCAATAATATTCAACAATATTATTGATCTGACAGTACTGACATTATAGGATGAGAACTGAACTAAGCTAGCCTAGATGATGACATCACTGTTTTCTGCAGAACTGCTTTATAGAGGAAAATAATTACAGTAATTTACATAATAATTGATGGTCTTTACAATGTAAGTGAATCAACACTGAACTGACTTCAGCTGAACAATGACACTATTTTCTTTTAGAGCTGTACAGCCAAAATGAACCCTCTTTGCATTACTGATCATCATGTACCTGTTATCACTGTAAAGCTGCTTTGACTATACTATACTATACTATACTATACTAGACTAGACTAGTATCTGTGTAGTATAAATTGCCATTGAAATAAAGTTGACTTGACTTGATTTAGGCCGGACCCAACATGAAGATGCTGAAGCAGAATGAATCTCTCACTGACTCTGAACTTTTTTTTCTTTTTTTTCCTTTTTTTTGTGTACTGTATCATGCTTTTCATTTAGAGTTTTCTTTGACCTTTTAGTCATTTGCATTTAGACTGCTGTATGTTTGCAGTATGTAAGTACTGTATATACAGACATTCAATACTATATAATATTGAATATAATACTGTACTTTCAGTGCATACAGTATACTTTAAATTCACATTACTTGTGATTTCTATACATTTTATGTAATGGCAAAATGTGTTTACTGTGTTACAATATACTTTTTTTTTCTGTAACCTCATGTTCTGGATGTTGTGTTTTCCATTTTTTAATGTAGTGTCTAATGAATGATCTGTAGTGTTCATATATTGTTTAATGTGTGTATGATCTGAAAGCTTTGTTTGATTTTGCCATAAGAGTCAGAGGTTTTGTGAAATTAGTTTGAAGATTGGATTTGTGTTTAATGTTTTGAGAAAATGAGTGATGGTTTCAAGAAATGTTTTTTAGCAATTGTGAAATACTGTAATAAAGAACAGCAGTCACAGAAGCAATCATTCTGCCCTTCACCATGTTTTAAGTTTATGGTCCATCCAACTTAGGAACTTGAGTATCAAAATTACCCCTGAGCTTCCCATTGGTAAATATCACTTTAGAGGGCATTCATGTCCAATTTTTTTTTTTTTACCTAGGAATGGTATTTATGATTCTGATTTGAAGGCAGCATATTTCATAAAAAAAATAGGATGTTACAGTTTTTTTCAACTGTGTACACACATTTTCCAAACTTCAAACTTCACACACACACATAATGCAAAATGCCCCACATCTCTTGCAAAATGAAGCACTGCATTCAAAATATCACAAACACATCTCAAAAGCGATCTTACTTTGCAAGCACATTTGCCATAATATTCTATTTTGTATATATATCATATACACAGTTATTCAAAACCTAAAGCTCTTCTTTCATAAGCTGCAAAAAAAAAAAAAAAAAAAAAAAAAAAAAACTATCATAATTTTGAAAAAGGTGAATATTCTAATGGAATGGTGTGTATGTGTGTCCTGGTAGGGGACCAAGCTTATCCATAAATCATATAGAATTATGTTTTCTGAACATCTAAAATAGCAGAATGTTTTCTGTCATGGGTAGGTCTATTGGTAAGGTTAGTGTAGGGGGGATAGAATATACAGTTTGTACAGTTTAAAAACCATTATGCATATGGAATGTCCCTATAAAACATGGAGACCCAAAATGTGTTTGTTGTGTGTGTTTGTTGGTAGGTGAGATGGTTGGGTGTATCTAGGCTCCATCTCTCCTCCTGGCTGGGTCCAGCCACAATACTTCATCCACGTCACATACATACTACAACATTCTCTCTTGTGTATTCAACCTTGGATGGAAGCAGCGTCAGTGTCTCCACATGCCTCCTCCATTGCCTGGAGAAGTGTTATGTTGACATAGGGACAACGATCATACACTTTCCAGCACCATGTGGAGAAAAAATCCTCAATAGGGTTTAGAAATGATGAATATGGAAGCAAGTAGACAACAGAAAAGTTGTTCAAAACCTATAACTTGACCTTTGGCCTATTTATAGGCCTATTCTAAAGCCATGATTGGTTGGTGTTAAGTAAAGCAATAAGTGTTTGTGCATGTGAGGAGTTAGTGTGAGGCACTGATGAATTAGTGTGGCATTTTGATCGGTTGTGTTTGAAAAAGGAAATCAAGATACTTCCTGTTAGATTTGTGTGTCTTCCACAGAGAATTGTGTGTTGTGTTTTGCAAAAAGTGTTTTATGAAATTGAAAAATGAGTCAAAGGCCAAGAATTAGTGTGTGGTTTTGCAGATTTGGTGTGTGGTTCTGCTGTTTGAGTGTCAGGTTTCGGAAATGGTGTGACAAGGATTTTGTGTGTAATAACTAGAACATTTTAAAATGATAATGCATTCTTTTGAATTATATGTTATCCAGTATTTGTTCAATCAACATGATGTGACTTTTTAAAATAAGTTCCTTTACTGTAAAAACCCTTTTATTTTTTCTTTAATCCTTTCAAATGGTGCATTTATTCTCAATCTTAACTGCTTTCAATGAGGACTGATCCACTTACAGGAAGGAAATGTTTCTGGGGGATATAAAAGCTGGAAAAAATTACAGAAAATCTCTCTCTCTCTCTCTCTCTCTCTCTCTCTCTTTCTCGTCATGCTCTGATTATCTCTCTTTTGTCGGAGCTGTTGAACACAGAGGGCTTTGGGAAAGCAGTGACTAGAAAATACCGGCGAGGACTCTGAGTCCTCCACAGACAGTCACACCGTCCACTGCTCTAATAATCGAACTAATGACCGTGCTTATTATGACCAAGCTGCTCTAGTGGATATTTTGCGAGCTGCTATCAGTTCTCATGCATCAGTGACCAGAAAGTAACACCTGCTATATTGGTTCTTGAGCCAAGAGAATGTAGAGCTGATGATTTCAAAATAAATTTTTCTTCTTTATTAGTTGAAGAAATAGTCTTGCGTCTGATCAGCTGTAGGATTACACCAATACTTGGTCATACAACCACATCATCACATTTGTCATGATACTGCAGACCCTCTTTGTCACATTATGTAAACAACAGAATCTTGTTACAATTCATTACATTGCATATATTTGCAGAAATATACTGTATATACAAACCCGATTCCTAAAAAGTTGGGACACTGTTCAAATTGTGAATAAAAAAGAAATGCAATAATTTACAAATCGCATAAACTTAATTAAAGTTAAATGTACATATAAGGAACAGCTGGGGGACCAATTAGCAACTTATTAGGTCAATTGGCAACATGATTGGGTATAAAAAGAGCCTCTCAGAGTTGCAGTGTCTCTCAGAAGTCAATATGGGCAGAGGATCACCAATTCCCCCAATGCTGCGGCGAAAAATAGTGGAGAAATATCAGAAAGGAGCTTCTCAGAGAAAAACTTGATGAGTTATCATCATCTACAGTGCATAATATCATCCAAAGATTCAGAGAATCTGGAAAGTGGAAAACTGTTCTGTGGTCAGACGAATCAATTGAAGTTCTTTTTGGAAAACTGGGATGCCATGTCATCCAGACTAAAGAGGACAAGGACAACCCAAGTTGTTATCAGCGCTCCGTTCAGAAGCCTGCATCTCTGATGGTATGGGGTTGCATGGTTGCGTGTGGCATGGGCAGCTTACACATCTGGAAAGGCACCATCAATGCTGAAAGGTATATCCAAGTTCTAGAACAACATATGCTCCCATTCAGACATCGTCTCTTTCAGGGAAGACCTTGCATTTTCCAACATGACAATGCCAGACCACATACTGCATCAATTACAACATCATGGCTGCGTAGAAGAAGGATCCGGGTACTGAAATGGCCAGCCTGAAGTCCAGATCTTTCACCCATAGAAAACATTTGGCACATCATAAAGAGGAAGATGCGACAAGACCTAAGACAGTTGAGCAACTAGAAGCCTGTATTAGACAAGAATGGGACAACATTCCTATTCCTAAACTTGAGCAACTTGTCTCCTCAGTCCCCAGACATTTGCAGACTGTTATAAAAAGAAGAGGGGATGCCACACAGTGGTAAACATGGCCTTGTCCCAACTTTTTTGAGATGTGTTGATGCCATGAAATTTAAAATCAACTCATTTTTCTCTTAAAATTATACATTTTCTCAGTTTAAACATTTGATGTCATCTATGTTGTATTCTGAATGAAATATTGAAATTTGAAACTTCCACAACATTGTATTCTGTTTTTATTCACAATTTGTACAGTGTCCCAACTTTTTTGGAATCGGGTTTGTATTTTTTGCCATATGGGTTGCATTTGTTACTTTTTTATATAACTAAAAAGAGAACCAATACAAAAAAATATATAAAGTCCGTCAGTTCTCTGTCATAAAGCAAAAATACCCCAAAAACCATGCATCAAACTTGCTCAAAATAGCATCAAGGCACTTTTGCCGTACTATTTTCAACATACTGTACTATGATTTTAAAAACACTAATTCCAGTCATATATACTATACACTGCCCAGCACATCTGGTAAGCTTGGGGATAATTTTCATTTTAAAGTGAACCAATCCTTTAAATTCATTGTAAGTCTTTGGGAAGTGCTGGAGGAGACTTTACAGAGTGCTCACCTCTTGCATTGTCAATACAAGATCTTGACCAAAAACCCATGCACCGCTTGATGGAAATAAATGTTGTGATGTTATTGTGTGAGGTCAGAGGTGCCAATTCATGTGTGAAAATGATTCTTCGTGCTCCCTTCCACACAATTTAAGCCTGATGAATCTTGACATTGTCATCCTGGAATATGGCCATGATGTGTCTTCCTATGGTTGTTTAAGAAATAAAAAGCTGCACACTCCATCGATTAGGGTTAGATGTATTGTTGCCAAACATATAACATGCTAGACACATAATAATCACTGCAATAATGATCCAGTCATAGACTCTTAAAGGTGCAATATGCAAGAATTTCGCAGTAAAATATCCAAAAAGCACTAGGCCAGTGTTATATATTTTGTTCACTTGAGTACTTACGATATCCCAAATGTTTCCAACTATTTGTAAATCGTGAGAAAATTGCAATTTTAATCAAGGCTCCGGGACGTGTGACGAGTCGCCTGTCAATTGCGTCATACCTGCATTACCCTCGGGTTCTGGTTTCATTTTGTAGAAACCATGGAAACACCAAAAACGCTTTAATATTTACATGTTTTAATAGACAAGGCAACAACTGTTTTGATATATTTATAGACAGAAAATGAATTGTTGTTACATAGCTCAACACATTTAGTCTTATTTTTTAAATCAATTTTCTTGATTTTTTGCGAGTACCATGTTTTTACCATGCCTCAGAGAAAAACACTATTTTGTGTAGTAGCTAACATAGCATAATCAGATGCAGCTTTATTTTTAGTAACAGTAATACAGCATTTTCTCCATTATACAGTGTTTAAAAATTAATTGCATGCCATTTATCAACACAAACCATCCAACATATGATATTCTAAAATCAATCTATCTTACTGCAGTGTGCAACAGGTGTCTCACAGTAGCCACCAAGCGAACGCACAGAGTAACGTTATAACATAATTTTCAACACACTCAAATGTATCTAATATGATAAACAGAGCTGCGTTACCTCATACTCATGACCTGAAAAGTGGAAGCGGTGCCGGCGACTGTGACATAATAAAAGTTCTGCTGCTCAAGAGGCGTGTGTTGCGCAATCGCTCCAGCGGCCTCGTTCAGCTCCCACAACACTCGGTCCTGCTTTGCTTCATACTACAATAACGTTAATAATCGCATCCATGAACATGATTTCTTTCCGAGTCCTTTCCCAATTCTTTTCCACCTGTCCCAAGATTCCGCGCTCAAACTTGGCGTCATCAAGCTATGCCTTTGTTTTGAATAGGCCTCTAGCGACCTCTAGCGGACAGAAAATATTACATAGTGCACCTTTAAGTATTTGCCGATTTAAATCCAAACAGCAACCTTTTTTTTTTTTTTAGCTGGGATGTGATAGGATTGACAAAGATGTGAAAGGTATAATTAAGGTAATTCTGACATGACACACCTTAAGATTCAGCCTAGGAATCTCTTTTTTGGACTCTTGCTAGCTAAAAGAGCATTAGAATTAAATTAGCCAAATTAAGTTAGACCAACCAAATTACATTAGCTTTCCCTGTATTCAGCCTCTCAGATGTGTAACCTGATCCTCTCAACCTCAGGAAGCAGGGACACAGTCAGTTATTCCCTCCCCGCAGAAGCATTTATTCATTTAGCATCAGGTGTTTGTGCTTTGGGCTTCAACAAACCCTGCTGGATGGCAACTCTTATGACAGAACGCCTGCCGTTGGCCACAATAAATAACCCAGAGCACAGGGTCCAGGCTAAATAGAGTGACTCGAGATCTGTGTGGAAGAATAAAAATAAAGGCCTGGCTGTGTGTTTGGCGAATCGACGGGTCTATAATATTGAATACGAGTGGTGAGAACGGATGGGGAGGTGTATAGCCGAGTCTTCTGTCATATCGCGTTTATGCTGGCCAAGTGCCATTTTCCTTTCACTTTGCCCTTTAATCATAGACATAATGAACAGCCCCTGGGCTCTGGCGATTGTAATGTGATGATACGATGGAAGATGGAAGACAGGGAATTGGCTGTATAAAAGGTGACAGACTGCGGTCACCCACCGTTTGGACACCTTTATTATATGCCTTTCTGTAATGCTAAGAGGTGAAGACATTTCAGTATTCATGGCATTATGCTAGTGTACCCAGATCCACATGGGACAAACTGGTTTATTAAAGTAACATTTCACCAATTTAATAAAAAATCATGTCATTTCACACTGAACACGAAAAGTAGCTCTTTTCCATATAGTTCAGTGACCACATCTGTCAAAAAGGGCAAAAAACAAAACAAAAAAAGCCTTATAAAAGGAGTTTTAAATTACTATTCACTGAAAATCTTGTATCAAGTTTGAAGTCAATGACATTTGGTCACAAAAAAGGCATTTGCAACTTTGCAACATGCTAACAGGGAATGTTCTCAGGACTTTGGCTAACATTCTGGCAAAGTTATGAACAAAATTCTTTCAGTAACATTAGTAGAATGTTCATTCAAAGTTATCTGGCTTTTAATAATGTTCTCAAAATGTTAGCACAAAAACATTATTTATACATCACTCATGGATCGTTCGTCTAACAGTTTTTAAATGTTACTTCAGTTAACATTTGTATAATCAAGGATTAAAAAAAAAAATCATTTAAAAAAACTGGACATTTTGAACATTAGAAGGTTTGTTTACCCAAAAATGAAAATTATCCCATAATTTACTCACCATCAAGCATCCTATTCTTCTTTCAGCCAAACACAATTGGAGTTACATTATATCCTGGCTCTTCCAAGCTTTATAATGGGAGTGAATGGTACCCGAGATTTTGAAGCCCAAAAAAGCACATCCATCCATCATAAACATTATACATACGACTCCAGAGGGTTAATAAAGGCCTTCTGAAATGAAGTGATGCGTTTTTGTAAGGAAAATATCCATATTTATAACTTTAAAAAATATAATTTCTGTCTTCCGGTTATGCAAGTCGAGTTCCGGCAGAAGAGTGACCTCCGACCCAATGTAGGATGCAGGATGTAGGATGTAGGAGTAGCGTAAGCTTAGGTGAGAGTAGACGCCTCTTGCAGTTCAAACAAATGCTGCTTGACCACTCTTATATCAAAATCCTCCAACATTTCTCTTAAAAAAATTCTCATTTTAGACTTCTAGACTAGTGTGTTGTTCTGCTCTATCCTCTGTGCGAGGTCACTCTTATATATATTATAAGTTATAAATATGGACAAAACCCCATCACTTCACTTCAGAAGGCCTTTACTAACCCCTTGGAGCCATACGGATTACTTTTATAATGGATGGATGCGCTTTTTTGGGCTTCAAAATCTAGGGTCCAATTCACTCCCATTATAAAGTCTGGAAGAGCCAGGATATTTTTTAATGTAACTCCGATTGTAAAGTCGTATACACCTAGGATGGGATAATTTGCACTTTTTGGGTGAACTAACCCTTTAACACTCTGAGGTCTAAAAACGCGCCGGCGCGTTTTGCAGGGTTTTTTTCACATTGCAGCAAAACAGACTTAAAATACTCTGTCATTTGTTGTCATAGAGACATAAGTAATACATCAATTGAAACTATAGAATATCTCCTTTTATTTGTATACACTCAGAGTAAAAACAAAATGTTGTGCTTTTTGTAAAATAAAGAAAACTAACATGATGCGTGATCTCTCATCTCCCTCTGAACGAAGTCCAATCTGATAGTTCTCAGAAAATGAAGTGTAACTTAGTGAATACTAATCACAAAAAATTCATACTTATGTCTAACAAAACGTTGAAATGTCAGGTTTTAAATCGTGCAAGTCAAATCGAAAACAAACATTCTGTGTTTATGTAATCTGTATGAAAAGAGAGCCATGTCAGAAGTCCGTGATTCAGCTCATTACCCACTAATGCGGCCACGCCCACGGAGGGAGCGCTATTCACAGGCAAATTCAGAGACAACACATGCATTCATCATCTCAATCGTGTATTTATTGCCTTGAAAATTGTTTATCTGGATGAAAAAGCCATGGTTAGCGATCTCTGGAAGACATTCAGTAAATTCCTGTTTGTTTTCTTCTATTGATAAGTTTTAAGTGAGTTTTTGTTTCTTTAGCGCCCTCCGGCTGTAGTATGAATTGGTAAACACCATTCATGGAATATCGTCTTCTTCTTAGGTGAATTTGTGGACTAAAATGCACAGAGCGCCCTCCGGCTGCAGTATGAATTGCAAACACCAGCGCTCATAGAGATAACAATGAATATTAAATAAAAAATAACTCCTCTGTATAGAAAATTGACATAAACATATGAGAATCCTATATTTCTCCAAATGTGCATGCTTTTAAACTAAAAGCCTATATTCAGACTCTTTGCATCACAGAAATACATTATATTTTAAAGTATAATATAAAACCATTATTTTATATTGTAATAAAATTTTTCTGTATGTTTCATATATCATGATGAGCTTGAGACATCACAGAAGTTTTTTTTCACAGCCTACCTGACTGAAATGCCTCATTAATATGCAAGTCTTTTCAGGTCATTACTATTCAATTCTTTTGTCTTCACAGGTGAGAATGAGCCATTATTCATGGAGATTCACGCCTCCTCGCATACCGTGTTTCTTGGCAAAAAGTGTCTTACAAAAACTAAATCAGTATATTGTTATAAATGAAAGAGTAGTCAGCATAATTTTTACATAATTTTGAAGCAAAAACTCTAGTCTACAACCTTCAATACCCAAAAGTCTTGTGAACACAGATTTAATATACTTTTATTGGCCTTATATCAGTGACTTAAGTTTTTTGTTTTTTCAGTAACCACGCATAAACGTTATTCCTTCAAAAACACAAACATGTACACACATGTTCCTCACATATTATGGTAGCCTAGTTTGTGCTGAATACAGTGTAATGACACTTGTGTCATTAATATGTTTATGAACAACTGAAAAAAGCACAAATGTCAGGGCATGTCAAAACTTCTCCAGGCCCCAAATCAGCCTCAGACTCCAGAGGGTTAACAGAACACTCAGAAATAATGTTTTCATAACTTAGTGGGAATGTTAGCAATGTTTTATTAGTCTAGTTTCAAATCTTTGATCAACCCAATCTCAGGAGAAAATGTAACTATTTTATGAGGTGCTGATTTTGTATGAATTTGTATGATGTGAATTGTACAAAAACATTTTTAAGGGGAAAACAAGGCATGAAGATCCACCCCTAAACCTAACCATCTGTGAGGCATAAGCAGATTATATGAAAATGTATACGAAAATGTTCAGACGAATTAGCCATCAATTCTCCAAAATGTAAAATAGTTACAAATTGCCATGAGAATGTGTTGGGAAGATTATCAGTGAATAATGACTTTAAGATTGTTTGGCCCACAAAGCTATTGTGTGAAATCAGAAGATTTGAAATGAAGCTCTTGAGTCATAAAGACTACTTGGAAAAGAGCTGCACAAAATCTTTTGTATTCCATTGAAAGAAAGTCTTAGAATGGCATTAGGGTGAGTAAATGACAAAATTTTCATTTTTAGGTTAACTATCCCTTTAAGACATCACATTTTAGAAATGTGTTCCCTTCTTCCCACCTCCTTATGTTTCTAAATCTTGCATTACAGTTTCATAAAATATGATTCGTGCATTAGCTGCATGCTAAATTAGGGACAGCATTGAAGAGCTCACAAAGAGCCTTTGCCCCATTGAGCAAACCACAGCTCTGCCTGGAGCCGCTCGCCTCGGTAATTTGATTCACCTAGACAGAGTGTGATGGAATTTAATAACCTGAACAGCGATGATGTGTGTCCGGAAAGAGGAAGGCAACGAGTTTCTCCAGGAATCTGGAGGCGAGACTGAACCCATAGGAATGTTGAGCCCTGTGAGAAAAAAAACTGCTTCTCTCGCTACCAAAATTACATGAAGTCTGAACAATCACATACTGTGCTGAGCTCTATATGAACATGGATATCTAAAGTTTTGAAACCTGAAGACATTGACAGGGTATAGCAGCTTGTTTGTTTAATTGCGAAGTTAAAGTTATGGTACACCCAATATCCAAAACACATTTTTGATGAATATCTTGGCCAGACTTTTCCATGTCAAGCTCAAAATGTTAAAAAAGAATCATAAAGTACACTCAAAAAAATGAACTTTCACTGTTGTTAGTTTCACTCAAACCTCCCTTGTTCACATTACTTAAAAAACTCATGTAACTACATGAACGTAATTTAACTGCGTTGTTTCTACTAAAATTGAGTATTGTCAGCTTTACTTAGTAAGTGTTTGTTCAGTCAACTTAACATTGCTGTGTGAAACACACACATTATTGTTGACATAACTAACTGTGCAGTGGATCCATAGTTCCCAGCACGCTTTGCAAAGGACTGCATTAGGAGAGTAAATTTAGGGATTAAAGTGTTATTTTATTAAAGGGAAAGATGTTGTTAGTTTATGTTAGTGTTTAATGTTCAGGACATTTAGAGTAGTTTCTGTAATGTTTTTGAATTTTGTGGTTACCATCATGCAGAAGAGTGTCGCCTGTGTTTAGGCTGTGCGCACTCATATACGCATGTTTACAGGATGAAATTCCTGCTTTTAATTCAATTGAGTTTGTTCAATTAGATATTTTTTTGAGTGCAGTTTGGGGTGAGGGGCTGCATTCTGATATGTTGTACCCTTTTTATTTAAATGATTATTCAAAAAAAAAAAATGTGTTCACCTTAAGTAATAAACATAACATTATTAAGTAAACTGCACATATAAATGTTATGTAACAGTGACATTCAAAGGATTTGTATTTACTCAAAGAATTTCTTTTGTTCATTCAACTAAATAGTTTTTTGTACAAATTACTCAATATTGTTGCGTGGAACCACTTGACACTTATTTTTTAAGTAAATCCAACAATTCATTTTTTTGAGTGTATCATAAAATAACGTTTGTATGACTCCACAGCAAAATAACAGCATATGGTTTTGGAGTGACAAAATGTTCATTTAGGGGTGAACTATTCCTGCCACTGACCAAGTTTAGTCACATTCACATGTTTAAACTGAGGTTGTTTGTAATACATGCAATCTGTTGAGTTTCACACCAACTGTGTGTCATGGAGAGCGATCCTGTTTTAAGGTTCTTTGAGGGGGAAGTGCGATAGATCTTATTCAAATCCTCAGGAGACATCGATATGTGCTGGATGCTACTGTGTATATTTCCAGCTCAGGACTAATGCCAAACACAAGTCTAAAGCAGAGATGCATACACTGATCTATTGTTTCCTAATTGAAATTATGGATTTTCACAAAGCTGGGAAGTCAGATATTGTTTAGCAATTCTACACAATTATTATATATCCATTTATATTTCACCTTCGGGCTAAACATTCTGGGTCCAAAATTAACTTTATGGCTCACTTGCCAATTTTTTGAGAACAATTTGAGAACATTTACTGGCAATGAAACTAGAATGATTTAGCATAGATTTCTGCTTAGCATAGCAGAGCAATTTAGTGACAAACAGAGCAGTCATACACAAAACATGCCAAATCATTGCAGTTTCCTTTCTAAGGCCAGCCCTAATGTTTTACTTTTGTCTGGGAAGTTTTGCTCACTCTATTCCCCCTCAAGCATTCATGTATTTCTGTGATAAAGATTGGAGCGGTTGAACATTGTGAAATCAGTGAATGCTAGTGAATGTAAATTTAAAGATTCCCACAGATTTTTTTTTTTTTTTTAACCTACCTGAATAATCAAGATTCTTTTAGCACTAGATACTGCTTTTATGGTGTAACTAGGGCATATTGTCTCAGGGAATGAAAAGACTTATAGTGCTGAATGAATATTAAAGTATTAAAGGGATAGTTCACTCAACAATGAAGATGTTGTCATTATTTGTCCACCTTCATATGACTGTACTCCAAAACTTCTAAAGCCAAATGACTGATTTTAATGAGAACAAATTAAAATTTAAATCAACATTTGCTGCAAATCTTCCCTTAACTGTAGCTCTCATGTCTCAATTGTAATATTGCATAAACAGATTCGAATAGGACACGTGAGAAATAAATGGTATTTTGTCATCAGTTATACATCAACAAGCCATTTTTTCCCCCAAAGGTAAATTTAAGGTATTGTAAGTAATAACAGTAAATTATGCATAATTGCAAGCAACTGACCCTAAACTAAACCCTAACGCTAATTATACAGTAAGTACATGTTGTTAATTAATTTTACTCAGTACTTAAATGTATAACTACAGTGTAACAAGGACACCTTAAAATAAAGTGTAACCCAAAAAAAAAAAAAAAACCTTTAATTATTTTTCAAGTTACCCTTTTAACAGTTGAATATGGAAGCTAAATAAAAAATAAAAAAGGTAATTCTGACTTCTTTTCTCAGAATTGTGAGATATAAACTTGCAATGGTGTACATCTCGCAATTCTGACTTTATATTACGCAATTGCAAGTTTATATCATGCAATTCTGAGAGAAAAAAAGTCAGAATTGCGAGATAAAAAATTTTTTATTCAGTGGTGGAAACAAGCTTCCATTGTTGAAAGCATGAGATTTATATAAAATATAAACATTAAAAAAAGAAACGTAATGTGTAAATGTTTTTGCACTGATTTTTTTTAAATATTACTTTAAAAGAATGAATGATAAATTATGTTTTTCATAATGAAACCCTTGTCTGCAGCAGAGTTAGACTGTCACTGCTAATTCTTCTAATAGACACAAATAGGGTTGTGTGGGGTTTTCAGGACAGCGTGGGCGAATGAAAGTGGGAAGAAAGTGGAGTTGCAGATTCAGCTCCATCTGTTTCCCTGGAACACTTCAATGGCTTTTTGTGTGCCTGCTATATGAACAAAGGAATCAGTTGCATCACGCTGAAGAGCTGCTTGTTCTGTAAGTCTGAGGATGTTTACAGTCACAGGTGATTATGCTCTCTAAGTGTCCTGGCCAATCAAGTTCCTCCATTCAGCGAGAAATGTTTCTGAGCTGTCTGTCTGTCTGTTTGAAACATTAACCTCCCCCAACAGGTATGCCAAAGTTGATCCCATCCCAAAAACACCCCCGGCTCTAGCAAATATGTAAACACGTAAGTGACATTACTGACATTCGATCATGTAATTTCTTGCCTCCCGAAATGTGCAGAAATTTCCCTCCGGTGCTTATGCTTCTGAATAGAGTCGAGATATACTGTTGACACATTTACGGCATTACAAATATGACAGTAGATTGAAATTATGCAGATGACATGTTACATATGATGTGGAGTTTATTTCCTATACACATTTTTATGTTTCTCAGGAGTGACAGAGCAAGAGAAAAAGAAAGACAGCAATATGGAAAATGTGTGGAATACCTGTATGACAAACTACATTTTCAGAAGACTCATCATATAATACTACAGTATATCCCACAATGCAATTTGCTTAATTTGACCTTTCATTTCCAGTGTGACGAATGAATCTGAAGTGATACTGTATCTAACACAATTTTTAAAGGTGCCCTAGATTCAAAAATTGAATTTACCTTGGCATAGTTGAATAACAGGAGTTCAGTACATGGAAAAGACATACAGTCTCAACCCCCATTGTTTCCTCCTTCTTATATAAATCGCATTTGTTTAAACGACCTCCGGAGAACAGGCGAATCGCAACATAACACCGACTGTTATGTAACTGTCGGGGTGTACGCCCCCCATTATTTGCATAATGCCAGCCCATGTTCAAGGGATTACACAAGCCAGAATTAACGTCTGGAGCTGCACACAGCCGAATCATCAGACTAGGTAAGCAAGAATAACAGCGAAAAATGGCAGATGGAGCAATAATAACTGACATAATCCATGATAGCATGATATTTTTACTGATATTTGTAAATTGTCTTTCTAAATGTTTTGTTAGCATGTTGCTAATGTACTGTTAAATGTGGTTAAAGTTACCATCGTTTCTTACTGTATTCACGGAGACAAGAGCCGTCGCTATTTTAATTTTTTAAACACTTGCAGTCTGTATAATGCATAAACACAACTTCATTCTTTATAAATCTCTCCAACAGTGTAGCATTAGCCGTTAGCCACGGAGGACAGCCTCAAATTCACTCAGAATAAAACGTTAACATCCAAATAAATACTTTACTCACATAATTCGAAGCATGCATACAGCATGCATGACGAACATCTTGTAAAGATCCATTTGAGGGTTATATTAGCTGTGTGAACTTTGAAAAAAGCTGTAATATAGTCGAGAGCTTGTGTGGCAGGGAGCACGTGATTTAAGGAGGCGGCGCCGAGTGTAAATCAGTGCATTGTTAATGATGCCCAAAAATAGGCGGTTAAAAAAATTAATTTAAAAAAATCTATGGGGTATTTTGAGCTGAAACTTCACAGACACATTCAGGAGACACCTTAGACTTATATTACATCTTGTGAAAAAGCATTCTTGGGCACCTTTAATATTTTGACACATTTATATTTGCTGTAAATATAACCATACTTATTTCTGCCATGGTAAGTGGACAGTACTTGTTGGATTATCCTTAGAACATAATGAGATCATATGACAACAGTTTACATGTGCATCAATAATGCTATTATTTCTCATAATCAGATTAAGGTCTTAATCGGAGTAAGATGTTATACCACACTCAGTTACCGGCTATTGTTTTAATCTACTCACACCAAATTCAAAATAAATTTTTATGGACGTACTAGATATTATACGGCACCGTGATGAAAATCGCAATGTCGGGTTTGCCTACGATGCCATTGCATTTTTCGAGTTCATTCATGAAGTGTGAACAACACCCGGCATCCATGTAGAAACAAGCACAGCGCACTTTGGCCAGAGGGGTGATAATGCGATTAAGGTGTTTACATGCCTGTTTATTGCGATTTAAAATGAGCTTAATCGGATTAGTTTGATCGAAATATTGCGTTTACATGAGTTACAGTTTAATCGCAATATTGCCAAAATCCCATTCTAATTGCATTATGAGGGTGCATGTAAACACACTCAGTGTATCATACTATCTGATGTCGTACTACTATTATACAGTATGCCTTTTCCACACTTGCATTTAAACATTTGGATGGTTCTGTTGCACTGTAAAACCGAACAGTGAAATTAATTGAATGAAATGAGTTTGTTTCACTCAAATAATAATGAAAGTTGCGTGAACTTACAATTGTATTGTAGTAAGCTGAACTTAATGTGAATGAGTTTCAGCAGATTTCTAATTCTCAGCATGCTTTGTGTCACACTGTGTAAGGAAAATAAATGTTGAAATTAAGTGTTATTTGTGTTTTTGCACAGGATTTACATAGGGAGACATAAGTTAGTGTTTAATGTTGTGTTATTTACAGGAGATTCTTTGTTAGCTTAGTTTTGTAGGGTTACCACTGTGGTGAAGAGTAGAGCCTGTGGTTAGGTTGAGGATGGGCTGCAAAACTTTTAAGACCACATATACTGTATATTGTTGATTATATACATGCAAGTATATAATGACAGTCTCTTTGATAGTTCTAATAGCATGCTATAGGGCTGGATGATTCAGCGAAAAGTAATAGAAACCGAAATTCAGAACCACGAACCAATGTAATTTTCCCATGTCAGTTATTTTAGTTTTTAATGCTGCTTAATACTTTCTCCTTAAAAACATACTATTGCATGTGTAGTCACGTGACTTCGCCACATCCAGTCAGCAACACGGAGGCGAACGCCGAGTCAACACACACAGACGGCACGCATGCAGTGAGCCCTGAAGTGGGATCACTTCACTTGTGTATTCACTAAACATTATCAACTGTATGTGTTTTAAGCTGCCAGTTTGGACATTCTAGTGATTTTAGACATTTGAATATGTATAATTATATTAAAGGTGCTCTAAGTGATGTCATTAGTTTTTAGGCCAAAACATTTTTTGTCACATACAGCAAACATCTCCTCACTATCCGCTAGCTGCCTGTCCCCTGAACACACTGTAAAAAAACACGGTCTCTGTAGTCGCCACAATCTCCGAAAACGGCAATAAAAACAAACTGGTGCAGCCTGGACCACGAAACATAATAAACATGCTCCAGCCAATCACCGACAAGAATGATGTTAAATGCGCATTCATGACTGTTTCAGGAAGCACGGAGGGGAGGGGGAGGAGGATTGAGGGTCTAGCTAGCCTCTGTTTTGTTTGACAACACTTCGAACGTCAACAGGAAGTTACTCCACCGAGGATCGCTTAGAGAACCTTTAAGCTACTGCGCTGATGCATTGTGGGACACGAACACTTATACAGATAGTAGCTGCACATCACAGAGAGGAACGCAGAAACTCTGCGTCAGCGCTGTCCTTTGATTTCTCATAGCATATATTTTTCTACTTTTGAAGTAACTACTTACAACCCACAGCTTCACAATTAATAGAGAGACGGTTGTATTCAAATAAAGGTACTGGTGGTACTGTGCTAATTTATCTTTATCTGATTTACAATGAACAGAAATCTGTAAGAAATGTTACACTGTAAAAAATGACAGTGATTTTAACAGTAAAAGACTGTAAAAATGCTGCAGTGAAAAACTGTCAATTGGTTTCCAGAAAAACGGTAAAATACCGTTAAATTCACAGTTTTTGGAAGTGAAAAATAACAATTCATTGTAAAATTTACAGTGAAAAACATAAATTGACATTCCCACAATTCCCTGCCTGACACTTCATATTTGATATATTTTCATTGAAATAACTCTGTTTCTTCTTAGTTTTTCTTATTTTTTTTCTAATCAGTTATGTACATTAGGGTTTTATGTTACATCTAATGTTGTTAAATTAATGTTTATTGCATTTTTAAAATTTCATGCATGTTACCATGATGGTGTTTAGTGTGTGTGTGAATGACACTGTGTGCACCTTCTATATGTTAGTGTTGTCCTTCTCAGTTTGTGGAAAAGCTGCTTGTGATGAACTTTGATTCATCATGTGACTCTTATCACCACTGTCTTTGGCGACTGTCAGTGTATTATTAAGGTACAAAATAGATATTAGTACTTCATTAGGTTGGTAAATTAACATTATATCAGTTAATGAAATACGTTATTTTACCGTAAATTTAATAGATTTTTTTTTTTTTACGTCGCAACTGTATTTTTTTACGGTAAAGTTCTGGCAACCACAGCTGCCGTTTTTTTACCGTAAATTTTACTGGGATTTTTTTTACAGTGTACGAACCATAGATAAAATAACTGCTGGAAGTGAGCTGTTTTGTCAGGACACTTTTCTATTAGGAAAAAATATCCCACCTTTAATAGTCAAGTATATTTACAGTACAAACCTTGTAAGTGAATTATAAGGGCAAAAAAAAAAAAAAACAGAAACAATCGTTCATTAATTGTAATTATATATATATATATATATATATATATATATATTAGACCTACCCAATAAGTGTTTGCACCAGAAATGGCTGCGAGTATAAACTAATTTTGTCCATGTACAGTGAGGGTGGCAGGGTGCATATGAGAAATGCTGGGCTCATACTGTGTGACATGATCTGAGAGAAGGCCGCAGCCTCCAGGCCACGTTTGATAATATCGTAATACAGCTCTGCCCTGCACTGAGCCTGCAGTTGGGTAGGCCATGAATCATCATATTATCCATCCTCTCTATGGGAGGAAAAAGATCTTACACTCCAAGCTCTCAGACCGTGGTGGAAAAAGAAAGAAAGAAAAAAAAAAAACACTGTTGGAACAGCTGCAGGGCAAGATTGGGAGGATTTTGAAGGTCAAAACCTGCGGATAACACATTAAACTGTCCTGAAACTCCACAACGAGAGAGAGAGAGAGAGAGAGAGAGAGATCCCTCTTTGTTCCCCTCTTTCATGACAGACATTTGGTGGAGTTCTTATCAGATTCCTCAGATGTTTGTTTCAGGTTGTTTGAGACCAATGAGCCTTGCTCTGGCAGTGACGGGAACCTGATGCCTTTTAATTTTAGCTACTGGCCCCCAAACAACGTTTTGGCCATTGTAGACCTGACAGCGCACGTTAAGGTATTATACTGCAATATGCAGCTCCCTGTCAGGAAAGAAACATAATCTTGCCCTTCTTTTCTGGAATGCAAAGTAAGAATCACTGAGAACAAAACATCAAAGCTAATCAGAGTATGAAGACGTGCCCACACAAAGGAATGCATCTTCCCTGCATGACTAAAACAGCTAACTGTACTTAACTCTTTTCCAAAATTAGTGAGCAAATACTTTACCATTTGAAGCTGTTTTTTTTTTTTTATTAATACTCAGCAAGGATGCATTAAATAAATCAAAAGTGACATTAAAGGTCCCGTTCTTCGTGATCCCATGTTTCAAACTTTAGTTAGTGTGTAATGTTGTTGTTAGAGTATAAATAAAATCTGTACAATTTTAAAGCTCAACGTTCAATGCCAAGCGAGATATTTTATTTAACAGAAGTCGCCTACATCGAACGGCCAGTTTGGACTACATCCCTCTACTTCCTTCTTTAATGACGTCACTAAAACAGTTCCCTTTCGATACTTCACTCGTACTGCGTATGGGGAAAAGTCTCCCTTTTTCCCCGTCACTGAAGCCTTTTTCAATAACGCAGTGTAACTGCATCGTCATTGGTTCACTCATAGACAAGTTGTTGAACCAATGACGGCGCGGCATAGCTGCGCGACCTATGGCGAGAGAGCGCGCGAACTTTCCCGCCGAAATGGGCGGGGTAAAGGGCTATATAAGCAGGCGTTTCGCCCATAGGATTTCAGTCCTTTCTCCTTCAGCGACGACAACGCATCTCCTCGCTGATCTCCGCCTGAAGCCTGAGGAAGCTCGCCGCCTTCGAGAAGCTCCCGCCGCCGTCTGAAGAGGCCCCGCAGCGGACCCAGCTGAACTCGCCGGTCGGAGACAGCGCCGACGCCCTCGCTGACTGCCGCCCCGAGCGCCGTCCTCGAGACGCCCGCCTCCCGCTCCCGCTTCCGGCCGCCTTCTCAGCGTGTCTCCTGCCGCCATCCGGTGCGCCCCTTGAGAGCTTTCCCGCGGCTTATTGCCGCTCTAAAAGAGCGTTTCCTCAGCGGTTCTACCGCTCTAAAAGAGCTTCCGCGGCCCTCGCCGCTCAAAAAAGAGCCCCCCAATCGCCGTTATAACGGCGGCGGCGTTGCTGCAAATGCCGCGCCACTCTTGTGGCACGTGCAGAGCCCCTCTGCACGATGATGACGGACACAGCGAGTGTGTCGCGTGCCTGGGCAAGTCCCACGCCGACGGCGCGCTCGCTGGAGCCTCATGCCCGCACTGCGAGAGCATGAGCCTCGGTTCTCTGCGCTCGCGGTTCGCCTTCTTCACTGAAGGCGATCTCGCCGCTCGCGCCCTCCCGTCTCCTTCCTCCCGCGAGCCGGCCAGGAAGAGACAGCGGGGTAGAGCGACTCAGCGCTCGGAGTTGTGCGAGCTCACGTCGGCCCAGCCCCCGCGTGCCTCACCTTCTCCCCCGAGAGAACATTCTCCCGTCATGTTCTCCCGACCAGAGCAGCGTCCCTCTGCAGATTCGAGCGACCTCGTCTCGTTTGGAGGATCTGACGAAGAGCCGGATGACTCCATGTCTCTTGCGGCTTCTGAAGCGGAAGGATGGGCTGGCGAGCCGGACGACCCTGCTCCCCCGCCTCCTCTGGAGCCCATTGATCACGGCCAGGGTATGGATGCCGAGCTCTTCCGCATCCTATCCAGAGCAGTGGAAGAGCTAGACCTCGACTGGGCCCCTCCGGAGGAGCCATCGCGTAGCCGCCTGGATGAGTGGTTCCTGCCAGGCCGCCACCAAGCCCCTCGCCAGCGTTCCGCTCCATTTTTCCTGAGGTGCACGAGGAGCTTACGAAGTCGTGGCGCGCTCCGTACTCCGCCCGCCTCCACACAACACACCGTTCTGCCCTCACTGCTGTCGACGGCACAGAAGAGAAGGGCTATGAGCATTTGCCGCCCCTGGATGAAGCGGTGGCAGCTCACCTCTGTCCTCCCACGGCTGTGGGATGGAAGACCAAAAGAGCCCTGCCTTCCAAGCCCTGCAGAACCACCTCTACTCTGGCTGGAAGAGCCTACACCTCTGCGGGCCAAGCTGCTTCGGCGCTTCACACCATGGCGATCTTCCAGGTGTTCCAGGCCAAACTCCTCCGCTCTTTGGACGAGTCCGGCATTGATGCACCTGCCTTCAAGGATCTCCGCAGCGCCACCGATCTAGCCCTGCGGGCCACGAAGGCCACTGCCCAGGCCATCGGTCGTTCCATGGCCAGCCTGGTTGTGCTTGAGCGCCATCTTTGGCTCAACCTCACGGAAATCAAGGACCTGGATAAGATGGCCTTTCTGGACGCCCCGGTCTCCCCTTCCGGTCTTTTTGGGCCAGCGGTGGATGGTTTCACCGAGCGCTTCACAGCGGCGCAGAAGTCGTCTCAGGCCATGAGACACTTTCTGCCCAAGCGCTCCAGCTCTGCGTCTGCTCCTAGCCGCCCCAGGACTGCGCCGGCTCAGCAGACCAAACCTGCCCCATCCACCTCTCAAGCAGCGCCGCCTAAGGAGCATCGTCAGCGCCCTCGCCCTGCTAAGCGCCAATCCTCCTTCCCGAGACGCCAGGGACCCCGGCCCAAGATTGTGCTGGACCCGGTGACTCCGAAGACGTCCTGATCCAGCAGGAAGGAAGAGGGTTGGGGAATGTCCCGTTGCGACCGGACCACCCCAAAAGCTCCCTCGTGCAGTCTCCCCTCCGCCTCGTTTAATTCCGGGCGTGGGAGAAATGCTCTGTGTTGTAGCTGGGCCCACACATGTTGCGCCCAAACAAAACGCCGTTTTCACGGCGAACACTATTTTACTTCCTCTAAAAGGGAGCAAATTTCCTCTTCCACCTCCTTCGGTGTACGGCCCCCTACCCGGCGGCCTGTCATCCGACATCATTCAACCCCTTGTCACTCGGGCCGAAGCCTGGCAGGCCATCCCTGACGTGTCAAGCTGGATCCTCGGGATCATAAAGCAGGGCTACTCGCTCCAGTTTGCACGACGGCCCCCTCGCTTCGGAGGGGTGCTTCAAACCTTGGTGAACCCGAACGACGCTCCCGTCCTCCGGGCCGAGGTCATGACCTTACTGAAGAAAGGGGCTATAGAAATAGTTCCCCCTTCAGAGAGCGAGTCAGGCTTTTACAGCCGTTACTTTCTGGTCCCCAAAAAGGATGGCGGCCTCAGGCCCATCCTAGATCTCAGACTTTTGAATCGCTCCCTCATGAGACGGAAATTCAAAATGCTGACGCTGAAGCAGATCCTCGCACAAATTTGTCACGAGGACTGGTTCTGCTCGCTGGATCTGAAAGATGCATATTTTCACATCCAGATAGCCCCCCTTCACAGACGATTCTTGAGATTCGCGTTCGAGGGGGTGGCATACCAATATACAGTCCTGCCCTTCGGGCTGTCCCTGGCTCCTCGCACTTTTACCACGTGCATGAACGCAGCGCTTTCCCCTCTGAGACAGATGGGAATCCGGGTTCTGAATTACCTCGACGATTGGCTCATTTTGGCCCATTCGCGAGTCGAGCTGGAACACCACAGATCCGTGCTCCTCAGCCATCTCCAATGCCTGGGTCTCAGGGTCAATCTAGCCAAGAGCTCACTGCTCCCCAGCCAGCACATTTCGTTTCTGGGGGCAGTTTTCGACTCAGTCCGCATGACGGCAGTAGTCTCATGTAGTCTCAGTAGTCAGCCGTCTATGCGCTCTGGCGAAACGTCTTCTGGAGTGGGCAATACCAAGGCTTCGGTCGCTCAGGGCGACTCATATACCTGGCAAAACCAACCTGGGTGCAGACATGCTATCACGGAGCAACGTCCCCTCAGACGAGTGGATGCTCCATCCCCAGATGGTTTTCAAGATTTGGGAGCTCTTCGGGAGAGCAGAGGTAGACCTCTTCGCCTCAGAAGACAACTCTCATTGCCCAAAATATTTCTCAAAGGAAGTCGATGCGCTGGCCCACACCTGGCCCAGCACACTCCTTTACGCATTTCCACCGATCGCACTGATCCCGCAGGTCATCAGGCGAGTCAGGGAAGACAGACACAGAGTCCTTCTAGTGGCCCCGCTCTGAAGGAGCCAGACTTGGTCCTCAGAGCTGTTCAGGCTCTCCACGGAAGCCCCGTGGCCCATTCCCCTGAGACGGGACCTCCTCTCTCAGGCGAACAGAACAATCTGGCACCCCCAGCCAGAGCTCTGGGCTCTACACCTCTGGTCCCTCGATGGGAGCCGACTGACCTTCCCAGGGACGTACTAGAGACCATATCTCAGGCGAGAGCCCCGTCCACGAGATGCCTCTATGCCCAGAAATGGTCGGTCTTTGTTGATTGGTGTTCCACACGCAACATAGACCCCGTGGAGTGTGACGTATCACCGATACTGTCCTTCCTCCAAGAGCGTTTGGATCTGGGGCGCGCCCCTTCAACGCTCAAAGTATACGTAGCAGCCATCTCAGCGTTTCATGCTCCTATCGCTGGCCAGTCAGTGGGTCGGAACAACCTTGTGGTTCGTTTCTTAAGGGGTTCGAGGCGATTAAATCCTCCTCGTCCCCTTACTGTTCCCACTTGGGACCTTTCTTTGGTCCTTAGGGCTCTCAAAGGAAACCCCTTCGAACCGCTGAGTTCAGCTGACCTCAGGCCTTTAACCCTGAAAACCGCTCTGCTACTTGCACTAGCATCGGTCAAGCGTGTTGGCGATTTGCAGGCCCTCTCTGTGAGCCCTGCGTGCCTCGAATTTGGGCCTAATGACTCTAAGGTCGTGCTGAAACCTAGGCATGGCTACGTCCCCAAGGTGCTCTCTACTCCGTTTAGAGCTCAGGTCATTTCGCTCTCTGCTCTTCCTCCCTCCGCGGATGAACAGGAGCTGAAGTTACTCTGCCCTGTCAGGGCATTGAGGACCTATGTAGAGCGATCACAGCCTTTCAGGCAATCAGATCAGCTCTTTGTCTGTTTTGGTGGCCGCACCAAAGGGTCTTCGGTCTCAAAGCAACGTCTCTCGCGTTGGATAGTCGACGCGATTAATCTCTGTTACTCCTCCCTGGACATTCAATGCCCCTTAGGAGTTAGGGCCCATTCCACTAGAGGAATGGCTTCCTCCTGGGCCTGGTCTAATGGAGTTTCCATTAAAGACATCTGTGAGGCGGCTGGCTGGTCCTCGCCGTCCACTTTTGTCAGATTTTATCATCTGGATGTTCCGGCCTTACAAGCCCGGGTCCTCTCGGTGTAACCAAGCGGCCTCTTCGAGTTCCGCCTCTCGCCGATCAGGAGTCATCTCCTCTTGTAGTGTAACAAGGGTTTACGACGGCTTTGCCTTCTTACTTGCTCTCTTGGTCCCCTCTCGGTGTCCAAAACAAGTTATGTCGTTCCCTGCCGTGGCACGGCGCGGTTGAATTCGTTCCCCATACGCAGTACGAGTGAAGTATCGAAAGGGAACGTACTCGGTTACTAACGTAACCTCGGTTCCCTGAGATACGGAATGAGTACTGCGTTACTTGCCGTGCCACGAGGCTGCGGCTTCAGTGTCGTCGCTTCAGTCGATTGGCCTGAAATCCTATGGCGAAACGCCTGCTTATATAGCCCTTTACCCCGCCCATTTCGGCGGGAAAGTTCGCGCGCTCTCTCGCCATAGGTCGCGCAGCTATGCCGCGCCGTCATTGGTTCAACAACTTGTCTATGAGTGAACCAATGACGATGCAGTTACACTGCGTTATTGAAAAAGGCTTCAGTGACAGGGAAAAAGGGAGACTTTTCCCCATACGCAGTACTCGTTCCGTATCTCAGGGAACCGAGGTTACGTTAGTAACTGAGTACGTTTTTTGACTAACCTCCGCCCACAGGAATACACAAGAGTTGCGTTTGTAGAGTGTGTTTGTCGCCATGTCGTCGAAATGCTGTTATTTTCATCCCGCAGTCCAATCACCGGGTCTGATTCCGGCTCAAATTGATAGGGTAAAATTAAAGACATGTTTACAATAACACTGAGCGCGTGCATATCCACGTTATGGTAAGAGGCGTGACTTTTCCGGGCACGGTGCGCTCAGAGCTGTCGAATCACAACACAGGAACCGCTGGCACAATCAGAACTCGTTACGTATTTCTGAAGGAGGGACTTCATAGAACAAGGAAGTCATCAGCCCGTTTTTATGACAGTGGAAACAGCGGTATACAGATAAGTAAATTATGTGAAAAATACTGTGTTTTTTTACACGCGAAACATGAACACATGTTATATTGCACACTATAAACACAATCAAAGCTTCAAAAAACCACGAAAAACGGGACCTTTAAAGACATTTAAAGTGTTACAAAAGTTTTCTATTTCTAAGAAATTATGATAATTTGAACTTTCTATACATCAAATCCTTTAAAAAAATTATCAGTTTCCACAAATATTAAAGGGTTAGTTCAATCAAAAATGAAAATTGTCATTAATTACTCAACCTCACATCTTTCCAAACCTGTAAGACTTTCATTCATCTTCGGAACACAAATGAAGATCTTTTTGATGAAATCTGAGAGCTTTCTGTCCCTTCATAGACAGCTACACAACTTTGACGCTTCAAAAACTTCATAAATAGATCATAAAAATTTTCTGAAGAGACTCAATTGCTTTATATGATGATATGAAGCTCAAACATGCTGCGTAACACACGAGAATGAACCTCATTGGTTCTCGCGTGTCAAGCGAACATGCTTGAGCTTCCGTTTACCACAACTGATGTGTGAGTTGATGAATGTTCATATGTGAATAAAAGCCTAAATTCAATCTGTTCATTATATAAATCAATTGAGTCTCTTCAGAAAATTTGGACTAAACCGCTTAATTCATATGGATTCGTTTTACGTTCTCTTTATGAACTTTTTGAAGCAACAAAGTGTCAGTTGCGTAGCTGTCTATGGAGGGACAGAAAGCTCAGATTTCATCAAAAAGATTTTCATTTGTGTTCCGAAGATGAACGAAAGTCTTACGGGTTTGAAACAACATGAGGGTGAGTATATGATGACAGAATTTTCATTTTTGGGTGAACTATCCCAGACTTTTTCAAAATTCAAACTTTCAATCAGCAAACTAGAATGATTTCAGAAGGATCATGTGACACTGAAGACTGGAGTAATGATGTTGAAAATTAAGCTTTTAAAGTATATTAAAATAGAAAACAGTTATTTTAAATTGTAATAATATTTCACAATATTTCTGTTTTTACTCTTTTTTTATTAACGGTTTCATACTTCTATTGTCAAATTGTAAGGCAGTATTACAGGTACAGTATCTTTCTCAATAAAAGCAAAGCAGTAACGCATAATAATGAGCCAAGATGGTGGATGAAGCCATCTTAAGAGAAATGTTGATCACAAATATACAAATAATTCATAAAATAAATAAAAATATCTATAAAATTATAGCTTTGTAGCTTTGTAATATTAAGGTTGAACCACTGTAGTCACTAGGGGTGTCCTTTACATAGTCGAATCCGATTCGAATCAGATTGCCTATATTCGACTGATAGTCGAATCATAAAAGAGGGGAGGGGCAGTCCACTAGAGAGTGCGCATGGACTTTGAAAGGTTCGCACGCTGAACTGTGCACGAGATGGAGCGGGACACGGAAAATGAAGTAAGGCCTGGCTATATGCGCGCGGCTTAAGACAACTTTTATTTTCTTTCTAAGAAAATCTTTCTAATAAACCGACCAAACTGCCTGTCAAGTGATAGACCAAACTGACAATGATTTTATCTTTTTTAAACAAATGAAAGGCAACGTGGATAAACACTCTCAAAGATATAGAAGAAAATTAATAAAAACATTTTAGATCAATAAACTTTAAAATATATATAATATATAACAGCAGAAAGGCCACACTGCAGATAGATATACATTTCATATGTCGGCAAATCAAATTACATCGGCTAAATTACATCGGCTTTAACTAATCTACAGCGCAACATTGATGCACCAAAAAAACATAAATAAATAATTAATTAATTTAATAAAAAATTATATATTTTTTATCAAACATTAATTTACAGAATTGAATTAGAACAGAATATACCGTTCTAATAAATGAAAATAGCCTACTTAAAGCCTAAAAAAATTAAAAATATGAAGTCAACTTGCAAAATGCCTCAAGTGCAGGGAACATATATTCAAAACACAAGCCAAAAATAGTTAAATTAGATAACCCAGAGTGATCAATAAATAAATTAAAATGAAAGAAATTATTAAAATAACGAAAGTATAGCTAGAATTGTCAACTTGTCTTTTTAACTGCAGAGACAATAAACTGGAATGGCAGTCTTTTTAGCTAAACATTAACAGAATCCAAAAATCATATTACATCCGGCTGAAATAGTTTGAAATTGTTGCTACCCTACCTGATTGAGAGACAAAAATCCAGTCTTTCACGCGATCTGCCTGTGTCCGTTTGAGTCTTTTCAAATAGCGTGCTATAGTCAGCTCATTTGCCGGCAGAAGCGCCGCAGTGTTTGTCGTTGTTAAGTTCTAGGACATGAGCTGTTGGCACAACTTACATCATATGTTTTTTTGATCATCTTTTACCATTTTAAAGTGCATCCAATTGTACACTTTATCCCAGACATTGTTGAAGATTTAATCCCTGCCGTGAAGATGCTCATCTGCCGGTCACGGATCATGGAAGTGAAACTTAAATCGGTCACAGGTTGGATTTATTCACGCACATTAAAAAATATTTATTAAAAGCTTCTTTCTTTTCACATTTATATTTAGGCCTATAGTATTAACATAATAGGCTGTATATTAACCTATTGGGAAAGAACCGGTAGGTCTATGTAAAATCAGATATTGAGCGCCCCCATATCTCTTCTCATAACACCTCTGCGACGATTCGACTGTGAGATTGGTAGTCGAATCAGGCTCCTCCTATCGAAGATTCGAATCGTCAACTATTCAGGGTCACCCCTAGTAGTCACATGAACTTTTTAAAATATGTTTTTAGTAGCTTTATGGGCATTGAATAAGAGAGTGT
This sequence comes from Megalobrama amblycephala, assembly GCF_018812025.1. Lineage (NCBI taxonomy): Eukaryota > Metazoa > Chordata > Actinopteri > Cypriniformes > Xenocyprididae > Megalobrama > Megalobrama amblycephala. Next base: position 20,557,374 of record NC_063060.1, on the reverse strand, counting down.
TCTTGTTGGCGATGCAGGCCTCACTGAGCCATCAGATTTTATCAAAAATATCTTAATTTGTGTTCCGAAGATGAACAAAGGTCTCACAGGTATAGAACGACATGAGGGTGAGTCATAAATGACATAATTTTCATTTTTGGATGAACTAACCCTTTAAGAAAACTTAAAACTACTCTAATGAGAGTTAGTTGACGTGTGGTTGCAAGGTTACTTATAGTTAGTACAATGTCTAAAATGGACCATCGAAATAGTGTTACCAAAAATGATGTGTATGCAATGTTTTCTTTTGCTTATCAACATGCTAAGTGCCAAACTACTGAAATTATTTGAGTCCATTCTTCTTTGCTACAATTTGTATGGTGCACACACTGCAAAAATCATAATCACTATCATATAGTGTTTTTATCCTGTTGTGTTGAAATGTTGGAAGATTTTTTCCAATTCTTTTAAAGTATAAATGAAATATTTGCCAGTGCAGAAGGACAAAATACACTTGTATTAAAGTTTCTGATGCATTGATATTGAAAACCAAGTTAAAAAAAATGCATTCCAAGCCAGTCATTTACAAGGTTTGCAGCTCACAAGGTTTTGAAACAGAGGCATGATTTACTAGTCCTGACAAGATTTATATAGGCCTACTAGTTCCATTTGACATGTTCACTAACATGGTTTCCAGCTATTGTTCCTTTAATGATCTACATACCTTAATATTTTATTCTTGGAGACAGTGTGGCTGAGTTTAACAAGTGTTTACACATCCTTCCTTTATCAAAACCTCCAGCAGCTGGTGTGTTTCCTGAGCGCTGTCTGTGGAGGGATGCATTCGGCCACTTTTAATGGAGGGTGATCCGCTGTGCCATTCAAAGCCCCTATAAAGTAAACGTTTGTCATTTTGACTTCATTGAGAAACTAGAGAAGCAGATTGGAACATCTTTTCCGGTCCCTTTTCACTCTCGACGGAGAGATCTCATGTCTCCGGTAAACCTCCATGCATTTTCTATCAGGGTAACACTTACGAAATGAGAGAGGCGACCCTTCCTGCCCCCACACCTCCTTATAAAAATCCTGGGGTTATTTTTATTCGTCTTTCTCCTCTGTCAAAAGGGTCAGCACTCCGCTCGTGTCCCCGTGATTCTTCTCCGGTTTAATGCATTGCCATATTAGCATTTAGATAACCCCTCTGAATATGGGAGGACAGGGAATTGAAGGCAGGAACAGAATAAATACAGTGAATAATACATCATACATTTAAAATGAATGGCACTGGAGGTTTTTCCAGCAAGATGGGGAGCCAGAAATTAACAGATGCCCCAAATTTGCAGCACCAAAGTTAGAATTGACCAACACAATTCAATATATTAGGTTTGCACTATTTGGCTTTGGTAAAATTAGCTGTCAGGAACATGCAAACTAGATGTGGCTGTTATTATGCCCATTATTTTCGCTTGATTGATTTCAGTTTAAGATCCTTCTAGAGTGATTTTCCTGCTCATCAGCCCTGTATTGTTTAGTGTGTTGATACTTAAACACTTTGAAACCCTCAAATATGTATTTTCCTCTCAGAAAATGAAACCTAAAATCAAAAACATCCAACCAAACACTCGCCGGCCTAATTAATGATTATATGCCTGTCAGTGCAGTAGCCCACTGTCTTTTGTCGGAGCTCTGTTGGCCACGTGGTTTATTAAGCCGAGGTTCTGACTGGATGGAAATGACTGAGGTCCCGCAGGGCCCAATCACATAGTCATCACGCTGGGAATGAGCTGAGAGCCCGTCTATGCAGATCAGGGTGTGTTAAGAGGCTACTCTGCAAATCTAATGGCCATTTAACCATCTGGGCTGAAGAGAAAAAGAGACAGACAGAGAGAAAGAGAGAGAGAGAGGGTCCCGCAGAGACAACTCCGGACCCATCAGTATTCTTGTCAGCATCTCCACATGTGGAACCAGAAGCGAAATATCGCCCAGCCGACCCCTCCTCAACAGGCTTTATTGAAACAAATTGCAGGTCCCTTTACCAGCTGCACTTTAAGCAGTGTCTGGGTGCGTGCGGCTGGGGTGGAGGAAGAGGAAAGCGCATGATTAAAACTCGGGAAAAAGGGTGGAGGTGTGTCCCGAGTCCCAGGTCAATCAACACAGAGTGATTTAGAGACGTTGAGATGGAGTGTCTAACAACACGACCGTTTTCGTGAAACCTTTGAAGTCAAGGGGTGGAAAAGGGCAGAAAATGACACTTCATGAAAGGTTTTTAGAAGTACAAATAACAGACTGTGCCATTGGAGGGTATTTTTATACCATTTAATACAAATGCTGAAATGGTTAATGTGCAAAATCCTGACTTACAAAGGATATGATGTAGAAATGTTCTCCAAATTTCCATGTTTTGGTTGTGGGAATGTTTAAATGATTTACTTTTCTGTGAAGCTTATGAGCAGGTGATTTTTATCATCTGCTCATAAGCATCACAGAAAAGTAAAAACTCATCTCTACAAGTTAATTTGAGACACAAAGTTGTAGTATTAAACTTTGCTAGTACTTTTCTAAGCGATCCGACTAACAATTCTCGCTTGGCAGGCACTATAATGGGTGAAAACATTCCATAGACTTACATTTCAGGGACTCAATATTCTAAAAGCTGAATATAATAGAGATTTTGATTAGAGCTAATAACCAGCCCGAAAATCCTAGTAACTGCATAGCTGGATGGAAATCACACAGAACATCAGAACATCCTAGCAACTGCATAGCAACACCCTGGAAAGACCCTTGCAACTGCGTAGCAACATGATGGAAAATGCCCAGAACATAAGAACATCCTAGCAACACCCTGGAAACACACTAGCAACTGCATAGCCACTCACTGGAAACTACCCAGAACATCCTTGAAACTGCATAGCAATACCCTGGAAACATCCAAGAAACTGCATAGCAACACCCTGGAAACACTCTTGCAACCGCATAGCAACACCCTAACAAAATTATAGAAACAACTTGGAAATCACCCAGGACATCCTAGAAACAGCATAACAACACACTGGAAACACCCAAACATCTTCATAGGAACAACCTGGAAACCACCCAGAACACACTAGCAACTGCATAGCAACACCCTGGAAAGACCCTAGCAACTGCATAACAACATTATGAAAAATGCCCAGAACATGAGAACATCCTAGCAAATGCATAGCAACAACCTGGAAAAACCCATAGCAACACAATGGAATCACCCTAGCAAAATTATTGAAATGACCTGAAAACCAACATGGGCATCCTAGAAACTGCATAGCAACACCCTGGAAACACCCTAGTAACCTCACAGCAACAACCTGAAAACCACCCAAAACACCATAGCAACCGTATTATCATAAAAAAAAAAAAAAAAAACACCTTTTTTGGGAAAGTACAAAGATAAATAAGAATAAAAAATAAGAAAATATAAAACATATGGCAACCTATATGAGAAGAGATAATCTGATCAGACAATTCACGCCTTGCAACTCACCTTTCACCCTACCAACTGCCTAGCAACACCCAGAACATCTCAGCAAACACCCTAGGAACTGCATTATGTTTAGAAAAACACATTTTTTTTGTTAGATTTTGTAGTAAAAAAAAAAAAAAAAAAAAAGATCTGGAAATATTAGTACATCAAAAAGAAAGAAAGAAAAAAATACATTTAAAATTATTAGTAAATGTAAAAAAAAAATGGGAAGCTATGAAGAAAAAAATGAGCAATGAGAAAATATGAAAAACAAAGAGGCAGAGTGGCAGGTAAAGAACGAGAGAGAGACTCGGGCTCACACCTGCATGGTTCGCACCTGTGCACAGACCTACAGCATCACAGGCGATGGCGTGTAGATCCTGCACTCTATTGTACCATGACAACCCCGCTGTCAGCAGAAAGGCATTTTGTTTTTGACACATTTCCCTGCTCATAGATTTATAGCCCTGGACACACGGGCCCATTATTGGCCCAGACTGTATGCGCACCTCTCCTCCACCACCACCCCCAACCATAATGGTATGTCCCATCAACGGGGGCCCTCAGCCAGGTCGCCATGGCAACAGTGCCAAAGCAAACAATGAGGTTGAAAGAAAGGAGCGTGATAAGATGAAAGGTGATTACCTAACCGAGAGAGCTGATTGGATGAGACCTTGAGTTAAAACTGTTACAGCACACCTCAGTAAACACACAGAATGAGGGCGTACTGTGGTCCTTCCATCTCGCTTACAGAGAAAAAGAGAGCGTTAACGGAATGAACAAAGAACGTGAACAATAAACAACATCTCCAAGGAAATATAACGCTGTGCATGTGGTTTAACACTAAAGTGATTACCAACACTTAACAGATACGAATATGGAGAAAAATACCCAGAGGAAAATGTTTCTGAGATTTGCTCTTTCATAAATCATGAAACGTAATAGAGTTCTCAATAAATCTAAAAATAAATTGTTAGTAATAAAATGCAGTTATTTACATACAAAAAGACCTCAGATGTTTTAGTCTTGGAAGAACTTGAGAAATGAATGAGATCAAATCAAAATCTCTGAGTTGGCTGCAAGGTATTTGCGAAGACTAAGCACAGTTTGAGACGTTAAGATTTCTCACAGTAGAAATATCTATATTAAAGATATTAAAGAGCTCATTTGCATTTGTATTGTGCATTTGGGTAAAATCTTATAGACATACAATATACACTACTGTACAAAATAAATACTGTTCTTTTGATCTTTCTATTCATCAAAGAATCCTGAAACAAAAAGGTTTGTGTCTTAAGCAGCAAATCAGCATTTCAGAATGATTGAATGCTGAAAATTCAGCTTTGCAATCACAGGAATAAATTACATTATAAAATATATTAATGGGCAAATGGGCAAACCATAAATGTCAAAATATGGAGTCTTAACCAGGGCATAAAACTAAATTTTTGCCACACCTGCCAATGGCCGGTGACTTAAGAAAATTTATCGTCCATATTTTTTCACTTTTTTTTTTTTTTACCAGCCATGAAACATAGATTAATCCTTATTAAAGTTACAAAAGTTATTCAGTCTAGAGCAGTGAGTGATTGCTCTTTGTCTTTTGTTGATTGAATAACATTAAAAACACAGACAGCAGCAGGATTATTAGGCTACTGTCACTTTAAGACTAATGCATGGACCCAATATACTGATGCACATGCATTTCCTTTATCAACTGTTTACATTCACTTAAGACATAACTATGTTTACAAGGATAATTGCCAAGATGGGCATTTTGACATAAGTTTGTTTGAAAATGTCTGTTCAAGCACAAAGAGATGTGAAAGAGAGCTCAATTCAGTATTCACGTGCTGTCTGAGACGTGGATTTCTGGGCACACTTCGGATAGGGTTGGGTGATGTCTACCAAATTGGCATCAGACGATGTCTACAGTGAAACATCATGATGGACGATGATATCAGCGCTGAAATATCATTACCACAAACAATCCTGAGTGCTTGTGGTGTGATCCATACTACTGTTTTGATGCGCTGTTCACTACAACTAGAAACAATAAAATGGTGCTTCTGTCTCACGGTCTGGATTGAAACACGCCTTGGTCCAGATGTGGACCGCAATCCGCAATTTGAATATCAGTGGTTTGGTTCATGTAAAACATTTAGTAGCCTAAAATTAATTTGCTGTTTTAAAATCTTTACTGTTAAATTGTGTTTATTGAACTGTTTTGAATGTAATTTGTATTGTGATCGGGAACAACTTCATTATGTTATAATTACCTAATTAGAAAAAAACAAATTTGAAGTAACTGCGCGGAGATTGAAAGCATGCATTGCACTGGGCGATATAGTGTGATTAATTAAGATGTTTTTTGCCGGCTCAACATTGTGATTGGCCCAACCCTAATGTCGGATGTTTGCATACAGAAAACTTCCCACACAGCGTGCGAGTAACAAATTGAGTTCCCTTCCGTGTTTTCTTGAGCTTGAATATTTCAGTTGTCAAGGCTTAAACTTTTGTGACAGTGCAGCGCTGGCCTGTCAAATATCGTTCACATTTGTTCATGTTCTCACAATTTTGCATTGTTAGAATTAATAAAAATGTTACTGGCTAACTGGTGATTAAAACCGTTTCATATACTCGCCAACACCGATTTTTACTC